>NW_018108419.1:43173-49163 GCF_000183805.2 Loa loa | reverse complement strand
TTATTATTATTATTATTATTATTATTATTAACAGAAAAAGTGAACAGAATCAATACTGCTATCTCCAGTCCTATACCGCACGAAACAAGAAAAACGTACGCACCTGTCCGCCAATTGAACATTGTCCAGATGGTCCGAGGTGCAAGAAATAGGAGGGCTTGTAAGATGAGAATGAACGGTATCCATTGATAATATTGTATTTGATATTGGTTACGCTCGTTAGAATCCTGAAATGCTGGACATGTGCTGGGACAAATTCATGCGACGCAATTGGTTGTTATAATTCGCATAAGATTTGATCGATCACTGAATTTATTTTATGAAATCATCTTAATTTTGAAATGCTTAAAAAGCGATTCATTTCGACTTCTATTATCACACTGAATTAAAATTACCACGGGCATATCATCCGTGAACGGCACAAAATAAGTATTTTCAATGAAGCAGAAATTCTCGATATATTGCTCCCAGCTATCCTATAAAATGGATTAGTATTTAATTATCAAGTAAGAAATGAGCAAAGAGAAAAGGGAAAAGATCTAGCAAGTGTATTTCGATCGAGCAAGTCTAATTGAAACATAGAATATTGATCAATCTTTGTGAGCTTTCCTATGAATTACATTGATGAGAAATTTCTGGGCTGTATGATTTCTGGAAACAATTGCAGTAAAATACCTGGGAAACTTCCCAGGTGATGTAAGAGTTCATATTCTCATAAATTAACTTGAACTTATCCCTTCAAAAGTTATCGGATTTATTACTCCATATAGGATAGATACCGGAAAACGTGGTGTGTGTATTATTTTTCCTTATCGCAATCATACAAATGATAGTTTAAATAAATTCAAATCCGTTAAATGACGACTCCGTTAAAGAGAGTTCGGAACCTGGAATTCAGCCGGTGTCCAACACTGTAGTGGTTCTCCAACATACTGCTTTGCAGCAATAGTTATTGCACAAATTAGGAGCATAATGTTTGTTAGCAAGTAATTGCATCTGTCCACCACATCGTCATCGTATTTTGGCTTCAAATCTCGCAAATATTTATCTAAAATTAATACATTTCTTCAGCAATTTCAATTGTATGTTTTGTTAAGAGGTTGTATTGGATGAATGAGAGCTATTCAACTTCACAGGACAGAAATTTTTCTAAAAATAAAAATCGAATAAATTGGCTTGAGAAGCTGGAGAATAGGAATCAACAGAATTGAATCAGTAGGATTTGACGATGGGTAAATCAGAAATAAACGAAACTTACCGAAACTTCGTATCATGCTCTCGAGGTTTGGTAGAACAATCAGATACTTTAATGATATATGTGAAAAAACGATTAAATTTGATAAATTACTTTTTCGGACCAAATTTGAATTAGTCATGCAAACAATATGTCAACGAATGAAGACGAAAACAAAAAAACAAAGAATTGGTCCAATAATTTTTAGTCCAATTTTTTATCTACTCAATGAGGAACTTTACTCTAATTAAATAAAATTTGATTTAATAATCTAATTCAAAACACGATTAACAAGAAATCATTGGTTTTAAATTTTTAATGATTGACAGAAATTTTGATGTTAAACAGCGAATTTGAACGATTTAGTTGTCTCCCGACCGTAACTGATGAAGCGATCAGATATACAGATAATAGCGCAGTGAGGTATTATACATATGATATTTAATCGCATCATATGGAATTTCTGAAATGAAATTTTTTTTTAAATTCATAAAACTAAACATTACTATATCTATCATATGCCTGAATTACAATCAGCTAGCTATATAATTTCCATGAAATATTTTAACCTTTCTAGTTATCCTGTAGTAATATTGCGAGCTCTTTTTTCAACGTTGCAAATTTTACTTCTCAAGCATGATGAGTCACATTTGCAAAAACCAAACCAAATACTAAGCAAAGAAGAAGCTTTGTTTTTGTTGTCACTACAGCTGATAAAATAGCATTAGACAGATACGATCTCAATTACTTGAAAGAAGATCGCATGAGTTGGGAATATTATCATTAAGTGCAGCAGAATTGGAACTTTCCTTCTGTAAAGGAAAGGAAAGAGGAAAATAGGAAGAGGGAAATAAAATTAATCTCTTAAAATTCGAGCAACGAAAGGTTAAGAGACATATTTTCATAAAGAAATTTCAAATTATGAATGTTAGCTTCATAATGAATGTAACAGAGTTAATATCTCTTTAGGAATATTTTGGATTTACATTCTTCAGATACTTTGCCATGAATTCATAAAATAATCACTCAACAGTTACGAATTTATTCTGCAACAATTCTTTTCTGAAAATTACTATACAGTTGGAAAAGAATTGTTTTAACCATTTTCGATATCAACTTGGCTTCGAACATGTGAATGTCGTTTGTCTTCTAGTGATTTGTCTCGATTGCAACTTAATTTTGTTTACCGAGGCGCCTTACAATTCTTCAGTAATTTAGTAGATATATTTTCATGTATGAACAAATAATCATAATAGGCAAATGTATTTGTCATAAAAAAGATGTTATGTCATCTGCATATGCTGATGACAGTTACGTACCCAGCAAATTTAAATTTAATTATTTAACTTTTACACATCTTTGCTGTTTTTAAATGATTAGAAAAGCTATTAAAAAAAGCTATAAAAAAAAAAAAAATTTAGTGGTTATCTATGAGAAATGTATCGTCATACGCAACTTTCTTTTCAAAAAAAATCTGCTTTGCCGCTTAGATATCGGATAAAATTCTTAAACATAGCTGAAAGACGATTAATTACCTCAATTACAGAATCATGCAAACTTCATTGTCAGGTGCAGTGGATATCATTAAAGTTTTATCATTCAAAAGAGGACAGCCTCCTCCTCTCTTTAAAATGTATTATTTATTTTCAGACTCAAATTTTAATTCAATTCGATATCAGGATTTAATTCTTCAGGTTAATCAGAAAACATTTTATTTGAAGTTTTTAAATTGATATCAATCTCAAATTAAAAATTGCTAACAATTTAAAAGTTTCTGTCACAATTTTATTGATAGAAATCTTTATCACGGTGGGGTGTTTAAAAATTTATGTGCGATGAAGACTGATATTTTTCAAACATCTAGCGCCCAACTTATATTGATATCATAGAGTTTATAATAATTTTTTTGATTTTCGCGACGAGTTTCTTTATAAATAATGAACAGAATATAGCCTTTCAAACGATAATTGTTGGAAAGGGTTTTGTTAGTTGAAATTATTGCTTAACAATGTTTCCCCCGCCTACAATTATCTCCAGTTTATCTGATTCATCTTACCAAATTATAGCAAGATATGAAGTGGAAAAGTCCCAAAAAGAAAAGTCATTGTTTAGCATTTGCTAGGAAGACTTGTTAAAGAGAAAGAGAAAAAATCTTAAATATCAAAAAGACATGAAAACCAACTTATAGATGGAAATTTCCTGCACCAAATCTTACAGATACTGCATGATGCACTTATTGACTTTCTCCGGATAAGCGACGTGCTAAAAAAAAACGTCACCTTACGACCGGTCTGAAAGAATTCAGGACGCGTTATTTTGTTGAGAACCCGTCTGTATTGTTGACCGAGTGAAATAAATCATGAAGTATCAGGCATTAACGTAGTTATTGTTGGTTTGATTCGAAGTTCATTCCTACTTATATCATATTTATAAACTGATTGGTTGGTATGACTATGGTCCGAGAAAATTTTCCTCTTATTATTAAGCATGTTAACAATCCCAACGTCTATTTTAGAATAGTAAAGATTAATAAAGGAAGCGAAGGGTGACACTACCATCCGAAAATAAGTTATCCATCACGACAGTATCCATCTGTCATTTGTCCCTTTGTGGTCATAACGGAAAATGGCATTAAATTCTAAATTTTTAGTTCCTGAAAGAAAATTTCTTTGACTCATTCTTTATCTTGTTGGAATCATTACTGGTTGGCAGCTTTATATCCTGGACAGAATCTTTCTGGAGAGTGCAGTTGTCAAAAATTTCTTAATTGAAATTTTTGAAACTTCTTTCTGTCATATTTTGGTTTTTCAGAACGGAAAAAGCAAACGGTTTCCCCTTTCATATTTATGCTAATTTTTAAAACTTCAGACCTGAAAATATTTTAAGGTTTTAAATTTCTGAAGTGACTTCAGTTATTTCTAAGTACAATGCATAAGTCTTATAAAATGTCCGTATGAAAGGAACAGTGCGATATCTCTTTTCAGATATTTATAATATCTGCGTGTTTTTTACAAGCTGTACGTGACACTTAAATATAAGTCATAAAAATATATTGAAGGCTTTCGAATACGCTCAAAATTTTATTTCCGGTGAATCATATTACAAAAGAGACATTCGTTCAACTGTAATACGGGCATTTTCACAAATATCAGTATAATAAGTATCATTTCCGCAATAGTTGTACTGATATCTATTATTGCTGTGATCCGCCTGATCAGTGATTTGAATTTCCTATACGATGAAATTATGAGCGATACGCAAGAAATTAAGGTAGTTCAATACCATTTCTTTTGATGACAAATTATAATATTTACTTTGTCCCAAAAATTGGAAAACTTAATTTGAAAAGATTTCACTGGTGATATTTTAAATCCTCAAAATTAAAAAAAAATTAAGAACAATGAGAAATGAAAACTCGAATATATGCTGATAATAAACACATATTGTCAAATTTGAAGGTCATTAACGAGAACGCCTGGAATAGAATGGTGCAGTTGCGGGCGCAGAAGACATCCGCAAATGTCAAGACTCAATCAACTCATCGATTCTTTCGGCTCGTAACCTGAGGACAAAAAGACCTTTTCTTTCTTAACGGTGTGATAAAATCGAAATTTCTGAAACGATGCATCTATTGTCTATTAAATCCAGAAATAATGAAGGCTAGATTAAGGATTTCAATCATAATGACTGAACTGGCTCGTCATAAAAGCAGAATTACGAACTGAAATTTCAGAATGCGGTCAGAGCTACAGCAGATGTCCACACGGTAAACAAGGCCCACAAGGCGAAAAAGGAGAACCAGGAGGTTGATTTTTCTTTATTGCAAGGCAGGGTGTTTTCTCTTTGTATTAATCCGAATTGCTTTATATACGCCCACAATAGGATACAGTTCTATTAATTTTATGCAATATTTATCACTACTATTGTAGAGCCGGGTGTGTTGTGAAAAAATTATTCTTTCCTTTTATCGAGTCGTTTAGATTTAGAAAGTTTAGCCTTGAGTTAGGATCAAGCAGAACTTTAATTAAAGGCTTACCTTGTGAAGACGTCGAATATACGTTGTGAGGACAAAGAGTAAAATTTACCGCTTTATTGATATAATACAGAGTTGATCAGGAGGATTATTGAAGAATAACGAGTAGAAAATCGCTTGACCGTGAGTTAAAAGCTGTTGTAAGAATGCTATGGAAGAGCATTAGTCCAGACAAAACCTTTTTACAAAAAGGGTTATATATATAAAGAAGTAGGAGTGGTTTACATAAAACGTTAAAGGAGGGTATTCATTTAGATACAAAGGAAACTGTAAAAATAGGAGGGTATTCATTTAGATACAAAGGAAACTGTAAAAATCCAATTACATAATAAGCATTGTAACAAGAACAGAGGGAAGATTAGCATGTAAATTGGACATCCTTTGTCATTAAAATAAGGATGTGAAATTTTGTTAGACAAAGATAACAAAAGAAACGTATGGGAGATAATTTTAAAGAGTGTAAATTGGTGAATGAATGCAGTGATGAATCATTAGAAATATTTTAAGCATTTAATGTATGATAAATCCTTTCGGTTTTTCCGTACAGGGTGAACCAGGCAAACCGGGGTTTCCAGGTGTTGCTGATATTGTCGTTGTTTTAAATTTACCGTAAATTAGGACTGTGTCCAGTGCCCAGCTGGACCGAACGGACCTCGAGACCCTGAGGACAGCCAGATAAAGTTGGCTGCCCAGGAAAACTCGGGGCTGCTGGAGTGGCAAGGT
>NW_018108419.1:39347-43112 GCF_000183805.2 Loa loa | reverse complement strand
AGATCATTAGCATAAAGCAACTGTAATGGAGTGACTTTTGCGCCGATTGCATTTATGTTATAAACNGACACTTGTAGAATTCAAAGCTTCTAATTGGTACTTTCTGTTGTGAAAAAATTCTTTCTTTTTATCGATTCGTTTAGACTTGGAAGGTTTAGCCTTGAGTTAAGATCAAGCAGAACTTTAATTAAAGGCTTACCTTGTGAAGACGTCGAATATACGTTGTGAGGACACAGAGTAAAATTTACCGCTTTATTGATATAATACAGGGTTGATCGACAGGATTATTGAATAGCGAGTAAAAAATCGCTTGACCGTGAGTCAAAAGCTGTTGTAAGAATACTATGGAAGAGCACTAGTCCAGACGAAACCTTTTTACAAAAGGGGGTTATATATATAAAGAAGTAGGAGTGGTTTACATAAAACGTTAAAGGAGGGTATTCATTTAGATACAAAGGAAACTGTAAAAATAGGAGGGTATTCATTTAGATACAAAGGAAACTGTAAAAATCCAATTACATAATAAGCATTGTAACAAGAACAGAGGGAAGATTAGCATGTAAATTGGACATCCTTTGTCATTAAAATAAGGATGTGAAATTTTGTTAGACAAAGATAACAAAAGAAACGTATGGGAGATAATTTTAAAGAGTGTAAATTGGTGAATGAATGCAGTGATGAATCATTAGAAATATTTTAAGCATTTAATGTATGATAAATCCTTTCGGTTTTTCCGACAGGGTGAACCAGGCAAACCGGGGTTTCCAGGTGTTGCTGATATTGTCGTTGTTTTAAATTTACCGAAATTAGGCTGTGTCCAGTGCCCAGCTGGACCGAACGGACCTCGAGACCCTGAGGACAGCCAGATAAAGTTGGCTGCCCAGGAAAACTCGGGGCTGCTGGAGTGCAAGGTAGATATGGAATACCAGGACCACCTGGTCTACATGGTGATGTCGGCGAACCAGGTAAACTTCGTATTTCAAAAAACAATGTGAAGTAAATGTGTAATTGTGGAACAAATTTCAGATAATCAAGGTCAACCTGGGTTTAATGGACCACCAGGAAGAAGCAGTGCAAAATACATTTCGATACCCGGTGATCAAGGTGTAACTGATAAAGGCGGGAGACCTGGAAAACAAGGAGAGCATGGAAGAAATGGTGTTCCTGGAGGTTAGGGTGAAGTCGGACATCCCGGACAGAAGGTTTACCTGGAAATACCGGTGCACCAAGCTCACCAGGAAGAGTAAGTTCCTCTGTTTAAGATGAGAAAAACGGAAAGTTTCCTGGGCTGTCACTGAAAAAATTCGAGTTGAGTATGACCTTGAGTGTTTCGTGAAGTTTTCACTTGTCCTCCCTATTTTTTGAAATGTAGAAAATTTCAGTAAGGAGAACCAGGACTATCTGGACCTGAAACTTACTACTGCTCCTGCCCAATATTGCAGCAGTAATCTGTGATGACACGATATAATCGTCGTTATAATGTTAAAGATGTTCGTATTTTTTCAGAGAAAAATATGAAAAATGCAAGCATTTATCGTCAATTGTATAAATTCGGATAAAGTCTTCGGCATTCTCTTGACACGAAATTAATTCTAACTTTAGTTCCGAAAACTTTGCTCCTACCAACTTTCAATAAAGGGGGATATTAAGAGTTTGATAAGACAAGAGAAAATTTACTAGAGCAGAATGAGAGGTAAGATAAGAGAAAAATAAAATAAAGGTAAGATAAATCCGGATAAGATAAGCAGGTGAAACTACTGTGTCGTGTCCTGTATTGGCCGAGTTGCCTTCAAAAGTTCATTTCCTGCAAGTATCATTTCATATTTCTTTTTTAGATCAACTATCTCAAGCGCTTGTTCTTCCACTTCGTTCAGCCGCAGAAAGTAAGTCATCTTGCTTGCACAGAATATTTTCCATCCTATCTATAAAAATTTCTTAGTCAATTTCTTTTATTTACTTTGCCTGATAATTGACTTCATAAGCAAACTCCCAAAAAAGTCTGATAATATCAGAATCAATATTGTTGTAAATCAAGTATTTCAAAGGAAAAAAAATTGTAAAGAAAAAATTGCTAGCAAGATTGGAACATTTTAAACGTCTCGAAAAACTTTCCCGAGAGCCCGAAAAATCAATTATTTGACTCACTTTTCAAACATGTTTTTCTTCGTAATACAATGAAAGCCTTGCAATAATATTATGAATGCCAACCTTTGTGAGCATGAAGGCCTCTCTCGAGCGATGTAATGGTATTTTTTTCTATCACTTTTACGGTATTTTCCGCCATAATTTACCGGGGAATTGTACCATTTCAATTGTTAATTACCATTTTTGCTAACCATAAAATAGATGGAATGTATAGAATATATTGGGACTGAAATGAAGACAGTGAAATTTAGTTGAACAGGGACCACTTTCACACTTATACAAAGAGTGACGTTATTCCTCTCTTTTTCCTCGAACAAGGCCACTGTAATTAAGAAATTGTTCTAGACCCGATAAGAAAGAGATAAATGAAGTAACTCTCGAATTAATCGATTAATCGTATTAAAGTTTAACTGACGGAAATAAATCATCAAAAGTTGGAAGGAACTTTTTTTGAAAATATTACTGTTTAAGAAAGTAAATGATAAGAAATGAAGAAAATGGTTAAGAAGGATAGCAGAAGTGGATGGTAGGGCCCATACAAAAAGCATCGATAATGATCTCTGTCATGAAAATGGGTGAACGACCCCCGTTGCATATTTCAGATACTCTTATGGGAAGGAGTCCGGCAATTAAATTTGTTGATGGAAATTAAATTTAAATTAAACTTGGAATACGTACCTTAAATGTTGTCACTTCAGTGTGATAAGGTAAAATCGAAAGCTATCTTTGAGGAGTTTATTTCCTGCATAATTAATTGAAATTATTATCCCAAACAGTTTTCCTGTTGTAGAAAGAAATTTGATGAAAAGTTTAAAAAGTCATTTCACCACCTTAGTTTTACTGCAAACAGTTATTTCTCCTACTTTGAATTCTTCCCATTTAGTTTCTAATTCACTATTTTTCCGAAAATTATATAAAACATCTTTCTATGCATAATCTTTACGTTGAATTTCCTTCAAAGTCATCTTAAGTTAAACACATATCAGATTTTCTTAAAACTTGAAAATTCTCAAGTAATATATTTCCCTAATTATTCACTATCTGCCGGCAAAAAAACTGTCGTCTCCCTTTCCTGCACATAAATTATACGAGTTAAAATTTTATGATTTTCACAAATTTAATTTAAATACTACAAATTATTTACATCAACACATAATTTATGACAAATGCTTTGCAGTTGTATATTGCCAAAGGGCAATTACAATTTTATTATACAATCAAAAAAATATGCAATTCCGGACCACTTATCTGAAGGATAGAACAATTAAAGATCATTACATGAAGTGCACAAATGAATCTTACCAAATATGAACGGAACCGAAAACTTTGGAACAATTGTTGAAATTTTGTAGAAGCTTTAAAGAGACTTACAATGAATCTTAGGGAAAGAATTGAGATTGTCAAATATTTTTTCAAGCTGGAAGAGTTTAAGAGCTCTTTCATTTAAAGAAAAGAAAAAACTTGATAAACAAGAAACAACATACTATTTTTTGAATTTTGCGACGTTTATTCCATCTTGAATTCGCAAAAAAATTTTCCCAGTCAAATAAAGAATAAAATAAAATAATTTCTTCAAAGATCATTCAAATGTATTGTGTTTACAATCCTGCTTTTTCAAGA
>NW_018108419.1:21639-38993 GCF_000183805.2 Loa loa | reverse complement strand
AGTTGTATATTGCCAAAGGGCAATTACAATTTTATTATACAATCAAAAAATATGCAATTCCGGACCACTTATCTGAAGGATAGAACAATTAAAGATCATTACATGAAGTGCACAAATGAATCTTACCAAATATGAACGGAACCGAAAACTTTGGAACAATTGTTGAAATTTTGTAGAAGCTTTAAAGAGACTTACAATGAATCTTAGGGAAAGAATTGAGATTGTCAAATATTTTTTCAAGCTGGAAGAGTTTAAGAGCTCTTTCATTTAAAGAAAAGAAAAAACTTGATAAACAAGAAACAACATACTATTTTTTGAATTTTGCGACGTTTATTCCATCTTGAATTCGCAAAAAAATTTTCCCAGTCAAATAAAGAATAAAATAAAATAATTTCTTCAAAGATCATTCAAATGTATTGTGTTTACAATCCTGCTTTTTCAAGACCCCATATTCATGGACCTCTAAAATTAACCTATTATTCTGCCTTTACGGTACCCTTCCTAACATAAAGAACTTAAAATGGATGCCAATTGCAATACCATAATGTTTTTCATGAAGCAATCTCACAAAGATGTTTCATTTTCAGCAAAATAATAATCATTTTGATAGGTTGTTATTTTGATCGACTTTGTCTCTTCTTCCATTTCCATTGATACAGATTTCAACTGATTGTAATAGTCGCTACCCACTTTATCGTTATAATATTCCGAACTTTTCACCAACTCTGTTAGGAATAAAGTATAAAATATTGAAAGGAAAGTTATCCTATTTTTATTTTTATACTTTACATAGCACTAAATGTGATAAATAAGATAAAATGGATAGGGATTGATATGAGTGCAGCAGACGTGGTGCAGTCTTCATCAGCATGTAAAGCGTATTGAGGAATCGTGTTGCAGGTAGCTTACCTGTTACACCATTTTCCCGGACAAGAACAGGCGTATACAAGATCAACTTATTGTTTGGCACTAAATAATTCCCTTCATCCATGTTTAATTCTGTACATCCATCATGTACAGGATCACTTTGATAACGTCCAGAATCAGCGCTTCCTATTCGTTTGTCCTGTCGTACATTAAGAGTATGCTAAAGGTAAAATTGCCGATATGTTAAAATCCGATAACAAATTTCTGAGCAGTTCCATTCAGTAACAAATTTCTGAACATTTGCATTCAGATTAAGTAGTTTTCGATGCGCTGCATTTTGACAGCCAAACTAAAAAATGAGTATTCGAATTTGTTTAACTTAATTAAGCCCAAACTTATATAGGCTAGAAATCCAGAACGTTGTGTTGCAGTTCGAACGACGCCGATAAATGTGATTCCTGTCTTGAATACAAAGAAGTTCAGTATCCAATCCTATCTAAAGTCTTCCTAAAGCACTGCTTTCTATCTGTTTGGTTTAAATGCAGTTTAATTAAGCCTAGTCCATATTTGAATTACACCAGTTAATATATCAGGTTGATAGTTTTGAAATCACCAAAATTTATTTTTATCTTACCTGTTGGAATGTCATCCAGGTAGGCGTTGTCGGTGACGGCGGAACTGAAGTGGATGTAACAATCGTGCCTCCAGAAAATTTAAACTGATTGGGAAGTTCGTTGCTATCCATTAGTCCACTGCAGAGCTCATGTTGATTTCCAAATAATACAGAATCCAAATGTCGCTTATGATAATGATCCTAAAATGAATTTCTCGAGTCATTTTTCATATATCACTTCACTTTACGAGGATCTAATTGATTAAAATAGAAACGAAATTTCCTTTCCATGAAAACTTTGGAAAAACCTGAATGCATCTGATACGAACCAAAACATAAAGATGGGGTGCTTTGCAATACTGCTTGAATTTCTCCTTCAGAATGACAAAACTTGGTCTCGATTCCGGATTCTGTAACCAACCTGAATTGCAGAAGTTTAAAGTATGAAAAACTCGATGCATTCTTCTAATTAATTTGAGACTCTCTTTTACGAAATGAGACTTTTGAGAAATCTTCGGTAACTATATAATGGATGACATTTAAAAAATTCCTTGAAAAGATATATGGATTAAGACTGTGTAGAAACGGAGCTCGATTTTCCTTTTGGAAAATATTTCCCTTATAATTAAAATTGAAGAGGTTAAGTTATCAAGTCATAAAGAGATTAAATTGTTGATAAGTTATCAGTGTAACATAATCTGAAGGTACCGTATGCTTGGTATAATACTGTATAGCATGCACAGTATGCACAGATTTTTTCACAGATTTATTTTTGGATTTTATAATTGTTCCTCACAGAGAATGCCATATGTCTAAGTGTCATATTACGCTAATATGATTTAGGTGGTAAAGCAAATGACTTTTAAATAGTACTTACATTGCAAAATTGTTTGATACACTTCCTGGGCACAGTTATTTGGTTGCTCCAAACGGTTTCCATTTGCCAGATGTTGGCGTATTCGATCTGGTGGTACACTTTGAAATGGTGTCTGTCCAAATGTTAGTACTTCCCAGCAAGTAACACCGAAAGCCCATACATCGGTGTAGTGAGTGTAGATTTGTTTTTCAAGACTTTCCAATGCTAGCCATTTTACGGCAACCTGAAATCAAAAATATTATTTTTGGGATTTTTGGTCTTGAAGTTGAAATTTTGACTCCTTAATTCAAGCATTCTGAAAATCCTTGTAAGTTCAGAAGGTAAATCCAAGATGTAAGACCAGTCCAGCAACGTTGATTCTAAAAATTGTTATTTTTTGATTTTTAACTTATTCTTTCAAAAATTTGCAATGATTTTAAAAGATGAAAAGTTGACCTTTCCTCCAACGACAATTTCACTTTTTCCTTTTTCTAGCAATCTGGCAAGCCCAAAATCAGTCACTTCGACGTGATTGGTTCTCTTCACTAAGACATTTCGTGCAGCTAAATCTCGATGTACTAAGCGGTTTTTATAAAGGTATTCCATTGCCTGAAAGTAATAAAATAATGGACAGTTTAAGGACAAGAAAAAACTATGAAATATCTATTGACATTATTCATACTTCTCATTTTTCACTTCTTTCACAAATAACATACCGAAGCAATTTGGTAGCAATATAACAACAGGTCCCTTGCGCTAAGCTTCTGTCGATGTTTTTTAAGATAGTTCTTCAAACTCCCAAGTGGTCGCATTGGGGTCACAATTTGCATGCCATCGCTGAGACATACACCAACCAGTCGAAGTAAATGTTCATGTCGCATACAAGCCATAATACCCGCCTCTTGCAACATTTCCTGATGTGCTGTGCCACTACTATCGTGAACTACCTTAATTGCTACTGCCAATTTTTCACCATCATCCTTACCTTTCGGCCACCAATAGCCCTAAAAAAAATTAATATTACATCTTTCCATTAAGACTCATTGAAATATCGATCGCCATATCGTGAACTCAATCGCAAATGTAAGCTCAAACATAGACAGTCCTCTGATCAGCAGAAATATCACTGATAGGCACAACACATCACTTTTGCATCATTACATCAAGCGAATTCATTAGCAAACAAAACCGCTTTTATGAGTTCAATGGAAAAACTCAATATTTTAAAGTTATTTCTAACTTGAAATGGTAAGTAAATTTGAAAAAAGAATTATTTTCAGGCCCAATTAAAACATACCAAGAAAACAGTTCCAAATGCACCTTGTCCAAGGGATTGTTCCGTTTTTTCAAGATTTTCATTGGTAATAATACAAAGACGCGTCATGTTTGGCCTCATGGATGGATCTGTTTGTTCGTATTCCGGAATGCTCGGCAAGTTCATTTCAAGTTCCTGTTGGTATCGTTTCTTATACTTTATACAATTTATTGTGATACCCTGAAATATAACCGAAAACTGCTGGAACTAAAACATTTGACATAGCAATTTTACCATCTCTTTTGTTCCATTTTGGAACTTTTTTTTTCCAAAATGAAACAAAAGGAATGGGAAAATTTACGAGAAAATAATGGTAATATAAGGAAGAATTCACATATGAATGGATCATTGTTTGTTTACAGAATATAACAAAGCCAAAATGAATGTATCGTTTAAAGTTGACTTAAAAATGCAATCAAATAAAATACAGCAGGTAAAGAATCATCAGAAAGTATTTTCAGGACAGAAGTAATGAAAAAAATCTATCACGAAGACTAAGCGGTGATATGAGAAAAGGTTAAAGCAACGAAATGAGTTGCGCAGAAAATCACCAATTGTCCAAAGGGGTCAAGGAAGAGTATAGTATGCCATTTTGCTCGAACCAAAGATAGTCCCATTGACTGAAAGTAGGATTAGATCCGAGGTAACTACCAATGGTAATGAATAAATAAAAACAAACCGCTATAATGGCGATAAGAACAGCTGCACACAGTACACCGATTATGATTATGTACATTCTCCTGCAATTCCTCTTTTGGAATTTTCTGATGTTTCACAAGAAAAACATTATTTTTCCCGGAACATTTTGGAGTACTACCTGATTTCTGCTTTCAATTAAGCATTGTTCAGTAATTAAAAATTCATTAACCAATGATTTGTTATACATAATATAATTCAAAATGGTCATATGATATCATGGTAATTTGTAAATATAAGTTATTATTAATTCAAAATGGTCATATGATATCATGGTAATTTGTAAATATAAGTTATTATTATCTGAAAGAAAACAAAGTTTGCAACCTTTTTAAAGCATATACTGCTGGATCTGTATCATGACAGATTTTGTCATCCGCAATAAACGGACGATCAACTGGGCATCGTTCCAAGCAAATCTGAAGAACATATGTTTTAATTAGATCTGAACCCGATAAAACAACATAAAGTCTCTAGCTAGTGAACTATTAATGTGGAAGTAAATAAGCAAGATTTGAAGAGATTTTAACAGATAAGACAACATCATTTTCATATGTCGATGAATAATTTTGAAAAGCTAATTAGAGATGAAATAAATTTTAAGTTTTAAGAAGAACACGAACCAACTTATCGCCTATTGAAATGCCAGCTTTGGCACATCGTGTACAGTTTGTAGAACTACGGCCTGCACAACCCATTGAAAGATCACACAGTTCATTACATCGTTCACATTCACCGATGGTACTATTTGATTTGGGTCGCACCATAAATGAATCCCTGAATTATTGTAATCGAAATGAATGATACTTTATAAACTGTCGAATTTGAATAATCTTCCAGATGGAATAAGAGACCAATTGGAAGAAAAATGAGGTATTTAAATAAAATTCTCAAGTTTGAAATTACATTTTACACTTCATTGTGCAATAGTCGCTGTCTGAACCCGTTTTCGTTAGATAATGTGCACATGTACATTTATGTCGCTTTACAGAAGTACCGTAACCAGCACAACTCAAACACTCTTCACTGCATTCATCGCATTCCTAGAAAACTGTTAAAAATCTTATGAAATTTTTGAAAAGGTCTTTTTCAGACCTCTTTCAAATAAGCGATCACAAGAGAGAGATTAAATTACAAAATGAATAGCTACAGGTGTTACTGTAGCAAAAGAGCTTCTCGCCATCGGAATATCATTTCTTTTGTCTCTTGGGAATAACCTTGTTTTATCCACTTTTAAGTTATGCCCTAAAGTTCGAAAAGTGAAAAATTTGTATGATATGATGTATATTTTTGAAATATTTCATAAACAAGGTTGACTATGCTTGATTAGTTATACTTACTTTCGCTCTACTTACTTCCTTATCTTCATTTTACTCACTTTTTTCCACTTTCCTCTGCATCTGTACTTAATTCTCTTGCATTTATTTCTCAAAATAAAAACTTAAACGTACAAATTCAGCAACAAGCATTTCGCTGGATGATGCGGCAGCATAGTAATGGGTTAGGTTATTGTCACGACACACATCCTTTGGTTTACCTGCAGTATACAGACACAGCAGTTCTTGACCATTATCAGTGCGCTTTGCATATTTGCATTTATTGCAACCACCTTTACCTACCACATTACTCGGACCGGTACAACTGAAATTTTATGAAGGAACGATAAAGTTTTAACATTTTTGCCTGTTTACTAGAAAGGCTTCTCAAAACGATAAGAGTAGGCCTTGTCCAATCCTAATCCATCATAACAGTATAATTCAAAATCCACAGCTCAGGTAAAATTTGGAAAAATAAGTAAATTAAAAAAAGCAAACCCAAAATCATAACATGCTGAATTGCATGGCAAGCATATATTCCCATCGAAATAATGAATCTTCGGACATTCTGCTATACATTCCCATTCATTTCCCTGCTGTATGCGAACATTCATGCATGCAATGCAATCTCGCGCTGTTGGTCCATTGCAACTTCTACACTGCGGATGACATTTATAGCATTCGTTATCCTTGATATAATATCTTAAAATATATCGATGTGTCTCAATTCATCAATTTAAGCATTTCATATTAGCAATCATTCTTTATCATGTTGAAAGAAATAACCCTTGTGAAGGACAGGTAGCAGAACATTTGCCGTCCACATTGTAATCAATGCATTTTACACACATACTGGGTCCTGCACCCCAACATCCATAAGTTTTGTCACAAGTGCTATCACAGAATTGTTTACGATTAGCTGAAAAAAAAAAATTGTGATAGCAAGAGAGTATAGATAGAGTAAAATAATAATTATGATAAATATAATCATTGTTATGATGAGTGATGGTAGAAATATCTTACCGCAATCCGGACCATTTCTATTTACTATTACTAGAGTAGAAGCAGTATCCGTTTGCATGATCTCTTTCCAGTACTCCTTCAACGAATCCGCGTAACAAAGTTTCTCATTATTTCCAATATACACACGTCCATTTCTTATCCTTTTTAACGACCGTAACCCGAGCTCGAGCAGATTTTGGTTACTAGTAATTAATAGTGCATGTTGTTGGTCACTGAAATGTCATTTTAAGAATAATTATTTTGTGGATCAGTTGACTCTTTGAAACAGTTTCTGTTCTTCAAATAGCTCTCAATCATTACACCTTTAATTCCACCAAAAGTCTTCAAAAATCAATACTGAATGTAAAATTGTACTAGGAAGTCCGATAAATGACTTAACCAAAAGTTATTCCGAAAAAATGACTTACGAAAGTTTTCGCCCTTCAATGGTTGTCAGATTGCCAAGAAAGCTCAATGATGGAGGAGAGCATTCACCGGCTTGAATCTCCACAAATTCAGTAACAATTTTTACATTTTTCAAGGCTTCCAGCATTTTGAGTGTTAATCCTGTTATATACACTGGTGTTCGACTGAAAGTTCATTAATCAACTGATTTGTTTAACTACAACATTTCAGAAGTGGTAGTTAAAACATGGATAGATTATACTTCAAAGAATAAAACTAAATCTGATTCGGTTAGAGATCAAATTCTTTCTGCTTCTTTGCAATCATTCAAAAATGTTGGAACATTTCTTCCATTCTTTCAAGGCGCTAAATAAAAGAAGTTGGAAGAGAAATAGCCAAATATACCCATCGGTAAAAAATTTTCGATGAGGATCGAATGGATGGCGTAAAATCTGAATGAAACCTTCGACAACCGTGCAATTTGCTAAACTTCCAATATTACTCGAATCTATTGGTTCGTTCATATAGCAAACTAAAAAAACTCCAAAATTAAGTAATCACTGGTACCAAACCTGATTTAGGTATTCAGCATAACAAGCGAGAATTTCTCATTTTTTTCTACAAGATAACGAAATTTGTGGTATGGCACGAATATGTTTTTCTCCTTTCACATCTATGTTGAATGGTTTTATTTTTACTTGTTTCTGTCTCTGTAGTATAATTGACCTATTCCAAGGTCATTTCAAGTTACATTCTTAATCTGTGAAATTAAGTTTTGAAAAATCAAAAGGTAAATATAAATAATGCTTTTCGCAATATTTGTGCTGCATTACTGCTTAGATCTTTATATAGTAATTAAACATGTGCACAATTTTATTTTTAATAAGAAGAAGTTGTGTATATATAAATCGTATAAATCGCTGTTTTGAGGAAAAATGCGAAAAAGCTTACTTTTCGGGCATATCCCATCTGGACATTTCTCACAAATTCGAGTATTTTTAACCGGATCATGCCAGTAGCCTTCCGTACAGTGGACGACACAGTATTCCCCTTGAATAAGCGTCTCAGCTGCAATTTTTTGGAAAATCTTATTCCGTCTTTTTATGGTAATTTAAAACTTTGGGAGAATGCGTCGGGAGAAGTTTTTCTGTCTCATTCTTCATCTTGAGAAACAAGCAAAGAAGTGATTAATTGCTAAATCTTCCTTTACTACTAATTAATGTATTGAATTGTTTTATTTGTCTATCCCAATCTTGCATTAATTGTAACAAAAATCGTTTGTAAGAAATACTTCAAACAAAAAGTATAATTCTCCTGATAAACAAGTTCTACTACATTGAACATTCTTTGATATTTTTTGGGAGCAACCTGGGCACTGCTCCACACAATACCGATCATAGGTGTATCGTGGATTTGAATGGTTCACAGTCAATTTCAGTGTTCGATCATAGTCTGTCAATCCATTACATTTGTCCACACATTTCGAATCTTGCTCTAATTTAGCACATGCCTAAAAGCCCAAAAGCCTAAAAAGCTAATTACAAGTTATAAAAAAAATCTAGATAGGATTACAAACTATTTGAAATCCTTATGCTTTCTCGTTGAAATTAAACATAAATCAAAAAGCTCAACATTTTCCTTTTGCGAAAAATTTTTTGAATATTTAAGAATCATTTTTCAAAAAGTTCTCTTAAATTCAATTTTTATCCACGAGAATTCGCGAAGTAATTTTTTAGAGTGCTGAGATTTTTTGTTTACTCCAAATGATATTCTTCATTCTATCTCAAATATAGAAAATCAACACAAATAGTTCAATGTTAACTTTACTAACTAAATATTTGCTCAAAAATCTAAGCATATTTAAAAAAAGAAAAAATTGTAGTAAGACGAACGATGCAAGCACTTTTGCCTTCACCAAAACAACCCGCTGCGCATGCCTCGTCACAGCAATGTGTTCTATTGTCACTTTGATAACACATTTGTGATGGGCAATCTTTTGGACATATTTCGCGATACACTAAAATGCAAAAAAAAAAATTCACTTTTTCGACGAATTTTCAAGCGTTTCATAACTTGTCTCCAGAAAAGAATCTAAACTTAAGGATGAGAATTTTCCCGAAAGAAAGAAGTGATACCCTTTCCATGGTTAAGATAAATTTTGAACCATGCTATAAATGACTGGACAGATTGAGCAAACCTATCTGACACATATCCGCGTCCGGTCCCCAGCAATGTTTACCACATTTTTCTGCACATCCACTTTGAGCATGATCACATTTTTCGAAATTACTCATAAATTGAACCCGCAATTCACTGGCTTTACCAATAATCTAAATTTTTCTTATTTATTTATAATAGGATCTGAAAACTCTTACTGAGTTTTTTATCATTTTTAAAAAAGTATTTCGAAAATTGATTTAATAACTTTGAATCATACTTCGTTGTAAGATACGGTAGTGTTCCAATTGCATAAATATGGATTATGCATCAGCACTATGTCACCTCGCTCAACGCCTGAAGAAAAAAGGCATTTCAGATCATAACAAGTAGATGGACGTAAAATATGCAAATAGTCTTTCTTTTGTTTTCATTTTTAAAAGAGAAATCAAAAAGAGACAGTTGGAGGAAGTGCTATTCTTTTTCATAAAGAACATGATGAGTAGGGTGACAAATCTATTAAGTTAATTGTGATTTGCATTTACTTCTTAATTTGGGCATGTTGACATATTTCAAATTATCGTTATAGCTTATATCTATTGCCGCTATCTCATCATGTCGCGTATCGCCCCAAATAATTTCCAAATTTCGTAGTGTTATTCGATCGAAATCATTCGCATAGATCAACAGATAACCAGTGATCTAAAAACTAATTGCAACGAAATGCTGATTCTATAGGACTAGATGAATAGATCACAAATGTTTTGGCATAAGTTTCATTCTGATTAATTCAAGTAAATCAAATCTGAATTGACCAGTCGATTCAAAAGGAGTTAAAAATGAATAAAGAGTTGCTAGCCATGTTGTACATGAAATCAGATCGAATTCATATCTAGGATAGGACAGACTGTACTGAGTAAAGTGCGCTCCAGTAGTTCTTATGTAAATGATGGTGACAATCCCATGAAAGTATTTAATGAAGAAAGTTGCTGTATTGATTTTTAAAGCAATATTGGAATGGTTCTTCTAAGAAGAAAATCATTGGTCAGTTATAATGAATATGAATTATAAAGGGGACAACCTGTTGAATATGGCTTAAAAAGCTGAAAAATTGCTCCGGATCAGTTTCATTAAGATGTTCGCGTCGTATGTAGGTTATTTCCAGGTTCCCGTAAACTCTAGTACAATTCTGATATTGTCTAATTAGCTGATTGATTCGGTTCTCGTCCTGCAGTTCCGTTCGACTATTATCTGTTCCAGAACAAACTAAAAATTGCAGAAAATGAACTGTCTCCAAAATTAATCGTTTGAGTAGGTTATGAACTTGACCACTCTTTACTATTCTCAACTTTCATCCCAATATACTGTCCAAACAACGAACCGGAAAATCTCATCATTACCAATATACATCTGACACCATCACTTCCCGAGCTCACGTGTACATAAAATGTATCCCATAGCGATTCAAGTAAACATTGTAAGTGCCGAATATTTCAGATTGTTTTAAGCAAACTAGGAAATCTTTGAAAATTGAAAGAAAGTAATATTAAGCTAAATAGGATCTTGGAAAGATATTGTTTGAAACTTTTGGGAAAAAAAAGGTAAATTATAGATTGTGAAACTGGCGAATGAGAAAGCTGCAATATTGTTTCCTAGAAGGTGTACTGGAATTGAAGTTTATTTTTGTATTGGTTCAGACCTGAGAATGTTTATAGTGAATTTATTGTTCTAAGCAAGATAAGAGTTCAACTAAGAACTATCCCACATCTAAACGATAAAGTTAAAGTTTATCAAAATCACATTTTAAAGTAAAAATAGAAATATGATATAAAGTGCACCAAAAGTATATAATAAGATAAAGCTACATTTCTTATAACTATTAGAAATCATCTAAAAGTGGCAGAAAATCTGCACTCTTTGGCATTCCTGAGAAAGAACATTGGAAATTCATCGTCCGGAATGTTAACTCCTATAGTAAAAGAGTAAGCATTATTGTTGATGATAGAGTAAAATAAAATTAAAGAGAGATTTTAAAAAATAACCGCATTTAGTGGGCGTATCCTTATTATCCTTATCATCGCAACCTCGTCGCCAACTCTTACCAAATAACGAATTTACATCATTTAGAAAATTTAAAAACAGTAACAAAGTCAATGTTTCGTAGAGGGACCGTAAAACGATCATTGTCCAGAGAAGATCGGTTTAAAGACAGTTAACTTAGAAATATTTCTTGTAATCTGGTGAGTGAGGAAAACGAATAGAGCAGACCAGAATCTTTCACTTTTTTCTTCTTTCTCTACTTTACCTTTCTCCTTTAGGCAATTTTTTTCGCAATAATTTAGAATTCCCTTAATGAAATAACAATTAAATTTATACATAAATGGGATGAAAATATTGCTTTTAAATGAAGTAAACCACCAAAAGTAATAAATGAGATGTAGCGAAATGTGATTAAATTTGCATTTAAACCATTTGCGCACTCGAAAATATAAAATGTTCATTTAGCAATACATTTCCCGCTTCATACAATTGATCATTTTTTGTGCATTTTTCTTCCAAACGGCGCAAATTATTGCTTCATCAATTTCTGGCCTACTCCAGATAATATTCCCAACTTAAAATTTTCATTTCATATTAAAGTTTAGGTCAATTTGATATTAATGTGAAACAAAAAGAGAACATAATGGTTTTTCCTAGAAACAGACGAGACAGACTCAAAAGTGGTTTAATATGGGTCGCTAATAGTAATCCTCTTTCTTCTCTTCTCAAAAGTAATGTGTTAATTAATGTTATTCTTGTTGGCCGATACATTTCTGATTTCAGCTTCCAGAGGAAAGATATGAATAATGAGACTTTTGAAGCCTATCAAATGAGGCACTTAGCCTTTGAAGTTAACATTACCTATCATCTTTTACATAACGTGGTAGTACTACAAACAGCAATGCAGAAATCTCAATGATATGTAATATTTCAAAATAACATATCGATCTGTTTAAATTCATCTAAAGGAGTTACAAAAAAATTTCAGCAACTAATGCTATTTATATAATACATAAAAAAATTTAAAAACTGATATGATACATCAAGAGACTAAGGCTGATAAATTGGAATGATTGGTTAGTCAAGAAACCTATTTATCTATTTCTGTCACAATTTTGCATTTTTTAATAAATAAATTTTAGATAAGCAAAAAAAAAAAATGTTGAATGGTTAAAGGATGGATGGAAGTGAAACAATAAGAATTCCTTGTAAGAATAGGATGTCTATTATTACTCCCCAACATTTTTGTAATTTAAAATTCGCAATAATACGAAATCAACACTTAGCCAAAAGGGAAATGAAATGGAGAGAAGAAACAAAAAAGAAATTAAAAAATATAATGAAAAATTGATCATAAATATACTTTTAGAGGTAAAAAGGATTGAAGTAAATCTTGCAACTGCCCTTATAGGTATAAAACTTTTTTATTGGTATAAAAGTTAATCTCAAAGTGATAACAAAAAAAAAAAAAATTTAAAGGGTGGAGCAGAGATTTTCTCTATAGAACCCAGTTAGCATATGATATTGGAATGGGAAGAATTTTGGAATATAAAAACACGGCATAACGTGCGATACAGATCTGATGTATTACAGTACACATTATAACCAGCTAGTAAATCAAAGGTAGCAATTGCGTCGAACAATATTATTAAGAATGATTTCACTTGGAACAGTAAAAAGTAATGGAAATAAGAATGATATGGAAGCAGCAGTGTTCGAAGAAAATGTAACATATGAAATGATCAGCACCATATCAGTGATAGTAAGCAGACTACAAAACAGTTTGTTGAAGAGATAAAAAAAACTATAGAGTCCCTGATATGATAAAGAGTATGCTACATTCTAGTACAAAATTGGAACATTTTTCCCAGCTAAATAACACTTTAAACTTTATGCTCGTTCCGACATTTTGATGTAATTTTAGATACTTTCCGGTCTGTTTCTCTTTCGTCTGGTATTTATACCAAATATAATTATAAGTAGACTTTTTAATTTCAAATTAAAAAGCATGAGAGGTTGAGTTTTAATTTTTTCAGTTTTCGGATGGGCTTTAATATATCCAAGGAAAAAAACTAGTCATTTATTATCGAAGTTTGACGATTTCAGTTCCGACTTAAGTTTGTCACCTAAAGTGTAACTGGATCAATATTCATGGTATATCATTTCGCATATGAGCTTAGGGAATTTAAATTCCGCTTAAATCATTTTTGAACATTCAAAATATCACGAGAACAACTAACAGGCTCGTGATTTATCGTACAACTGTTCGGTTAGCTTTCTCGCAAACACCCATTGAATTAAGTTTGGCATCAGCATTGTCAATGGAATTAGCAGCTTCCAACTGTGATGCATTGTTGGATGTACAAAAGAATATAGATGTATATTTACTTGTCTGAAATAATGAGTACAATTCAGAATTTAATTTTAGAGCAGATGAAAGTCTGAAAAACGAGTAGCAACGTAAAAATTTTTCAATTTTTCCTTTCAACGTTAATTATCAAAGCCTTTTTATCGCATTTCAGGAATGCGTGCCTTAGAAATGATTAGAAATGACAACCTTCCTGTAAACTTCTCTTCCAAATCGAATTCACATCTGCAAAATAAGGAACATTTATGATCTTGGGTTGTTCAGTAATAAAATTTTCAGAAGATAAACGATTTAAACAAACAAAACGGCCAAATTTAATGTTGCATATTAGACTTACTTTAAAAAAGGATTCAAATTAGACATCTAAAAAAATCTTCTAAACCAAAATATTAGGAAGTTTGTTACTTTATTGAATTTTTTCTTATTCCTACTGGCTCTTTTCTTTTGTCCAGAATGATTAGTAACTATTCACCGTAAGCCTTACAGAAATCAGTTGAAAATATTAGCATTATTGGTTCAAGAATATGGAATATTACAGGATTTTTCTCTTGCTATATATCCCACAATTCCCTGAGTTCGCACTAGCCGGCAAGTAGCCAAGTATCAAGCGCTAATTTAACAATCAGGAAACAAAGCCGCACGATAGCAACAATCCCCAACAAATAAATATTGCCAAGCTCAGTTTATAAATATATATATATATATATGCATGGTGATATATGTATGTTTGGAAAATATAGAATTATGAAATTACAATATTATGTAAATTACGTAGTGCTAATAAGTTAAAAGCTATAACTGCCAAAACTAAATTAGTTCCAAACTTCATTACAAGCGAAACGGATGTTGGTTATTGAATTCTTATTTATGCCTTACCAGCTGTGAATCCCTTTCATCTTTATTTTGATCAGACCAATTCATTCCATCACAAAATTTTTTTAATCTATTGAATGAGCACACAAAAAGAATCGTTGACTATAAACTTAAATCATAGATTGTGGTGCAGTTATTTTTAAACATTTGTCCTTCTCTCAGACTTGCGTTCGAGATCTTTCATTTTTAGTTTTCATATTTGTAAATAAATATGAATGCATTGAGTTTCTTTCAGTGGTAAATATTTAAATTTAATTTGAAACAGGCTTTTCTTAAAATGAACTGGATCAAAGGTCACTCAGTGCACGTTGAAAAGATTAGCACAATGACATTAACACAGAACTATAACTCTGACAATATGATACAAGAAAAATGTTAGTGTCATAGTAATGTGCCAAACATCCAATCTTCATTAGTTCATGTTTAAATTATAATGAAATTGAGAAAAGCTATGGGAAAGAACTGTGGTAGAAATGAAATCATCTGATTTAAATGATAATTATACTAAAGCTGTCAAATTGCCATAAAGATTTTAAGAGTCTATAAAATAAACTATCATTAAGTATAACTATTTCAATGCAAATTTGATCTCATAAGAATAAGATTTTTGAAATGTAAAAATATTAAAAAGATTTTTTCTATTTTACTATTGAATAGCATTTTATTTCATTTTACTCTTAATGGATAGTTTGTTTACACTCTCTCGGTGTTCGCATTCTTTTTTTTTTTTTTGCATTCATTCATTCGATGAAAAAAGTGTGGAGAAAGCGCAAAATCATTGTTACAAATATTTGTAATTGTGAAATCGTTATTTGGTAATTTACATATCATTAATTAAGCTAAGAAAAATTACACCTTAAAAAATTTTGGTTCTTCATGTATTCAAAAACAAACAACCTGAAATTACTTCAATTTATAGCATCTTTGGTAAAGTTTTAATATTCAACAATTGCTATAAATTTTTCGAATAGATCTGATAAGCTTTTCATCATTTCATTTGAATTAATCATATAATGCATTGAAGATATCCCTTCATTTCTTTTAATTTATCACATTAATTTTGATCTTTCCCATATTTCCAACGAGCAAATCTTCAAAGAGCTAATATTTTCTTATGATCATTTGCTCAAAATGGCACAAACAGATGAATGGATACAAGAAACATTGTAAAGGAATAGATTAACATTGAGAAAGTTTCTTGACGTGAAAACATTTATGAATTATATGAGGACATTTTGGGGAAGGCAGTAAGTATTGAAAATGATTGGGAATGCTTATCAATCTTTGTACCTTTTTCTATTAATGATTAGCAATGTAAAAGCGATAGTTCCGTGTGGTGTAAGAGAAGTGAAGTGTCATTAAACATTGCCTGCACAAACTATTTTCCAAGTGTTATGTTTTCGTTGACAAATCGTTTTTTAACACTTTAATTTAACACTTCTGATTTGTTCTAAGACAAAATGACTTGCTGATGGATTCCAAACTTATCCTTTTTAACTCAGATCTTCCAACTACAACTGCATCTCTTTCTATAACCTGATTTCTTTAACAGTTATAGACGACTTCATACAGTAATTAGTGTTGTTATTTATGAAATACAAACAAATAATACTTTCAAAAGTGTGATTTCACTTTTTTCTGAGGAATATTGTGAATTTCTTCTGAACAAACTGTGATTTTGAATTTACTGAGCTTACTATTCTCAGTGTGGATGGAGTTTATGATTCTCCAGTTCAGCAAAATTTCCACTTTCTCTAAAACATGATCTTCATAAAATTTCATAAAACTATGCCCTGGATTTGATTTTTAGAACCTGGAGACTTATTTTCCTATTCAATCCTAATTTGTAGTACCGACCGTCTAATTTTTCGCCCCTCCGATTTCATGGCAAGGTCAAACATTCAATACATTAATGAGCAAAATATTTTGCTGTTAAGTCACGCTTGGAATAGGGTAAAGATGATCAAGTTCAGGAATTCAAAGAAATACAAAATCAAATTGTCACTGCGACACTGTGTTATAATTCCCAGCACAATATTCAATAATATTTCCAGCTATTTCCTCTTCATTTAAATTTACTTTCTAAAAAATACATGCTAAATTTTTGTCTTCAAAGATTTCATGTAAGAAACTTGAAGAGTGATGAGAACTAGGAAAAAAGTGCTCAATTAAAATTTAAGCTTAAGCTAAGATAAGCATGGCAATAATTTAAGGTTTAAATAGAAAGATACGTCGAAGATGATTTTCTTGTCATTCAAGTATTAAATATATGAAATGAAACACACCGATATTTGCACTGTCCTGGAAAATAACAAGTAGAAAGAAATTGAATTATTAAGTCTAAGTCAGAAATCATTCGGAGGGAGATTTTTCCAACACTCAAACTTACATTTGCATAATTTCTCAATTGTATTCATGATTGCAGCACGCCGAAGTTGATGTACAGATGTTTGTTATTATTCGATAAAAACAAAACTTTCTTATCCCAACCTAAAATGCAACCATTTTTCTGACCTAAACTCCAAGTTTCAGAAGAGAAAAATGTTTCGCATCGCATTATGCAAATAGATGATCGGCCTTAAAAGTGCTAAATTCTTTTAAAAAGTTGCCTTTGTTTGGAAGGTACTGACAAAAAGTTTCTCGTCTCTCTCCCTTCATACCTGTCTTCTCTTTATAAGTAGTCGAGTAAAGGAATTATATTTGAATTATTCTTAAGATACTTTGTAGGCAGAAGATAGGTTTACCTTGATCATTTCATTTGGATTTCTCTATTTCTCTTAGTTGAATAAACCAAGCAATAGATTTCAGAATTGAAAAGGTGGCGTCAGGAACTCGTTAAGCGATTT
>NW_018108419.1:11348-21490 GCF_000183805.2 Loa loa | reverse complement strand
TATTCGATAAAAACAAAACTTTCTTATCCCAACCTAAAATGCAACCATTTTTCTGACCTAAACTCCAAGTTTCAGAAGAGAAAAATGTTTCGCATCGCATTATGCAAATAGATGATCGGCCTTAAAAGTGCTAAATTCTTTTAAAAAGTTGCCTTTGTTTGGAAGGTACTGACAAAAAGTTTCTCGTCTCTCTCCCTTCATACCTGTCTTCTCTTTATAAGTAGTCGAGTAAAGGAATTATATTTGAATTATTCTTAAGATACTTTGTAGGCAGAAGATAGGTTTACCTTGATCATTTCATTTGGATTTCTCTATTTCTCTTAGTTGAATAAACCAAGCAATAGATTTCAGAATTGAAAAGGTGGCGTCAGGAACTCGTTAAGCGATTTAAATTAAATACTCAATTTTTTATTGGTTCCATAATTAACAAATGAGAATTATCAGTATCAAAAATTCAATCCCGAAAATTTGTACAGGGAGAATTTACCAGAAAAATTCTTGATAGTAGGTCATAAAAGGAAAAGTTGCTGAGGAAACTGGATGGCTATTACGGAATTGCCCTTGAATGAAGAGATTAAGGTATGGATAACAAAGTAGCCGCGTACGATGACAAGTGATAGGCTAAAATGTATGATAAAGATAACGGATAGGAACTTTCATCATTTTTTTTTTATTTTCCTTTATTTTATGCATAGTCTTTTCCAGAAAAAATCTAACTGAGTTCTAGTCTCATTTCATTGATCTCAAGATAGTGCTCCTTCATGAAATTGCTTTGAAAATATTTTGCACAAATTTCGAAAAAATCAATCAAAATTTTGCAAAAAATATTTGAAAATCAATGGAGGAAAAACGTTCATATATTAAAATTATAATAAAGCAACACTGATATGTGTTGTGTAATGTGTTTCTTAAAAGAAACAAGAAACAAAGTTCTAATTTGTCAAATTAATGTTTTACTACTGTAATATCAGAAATCTCATGGTCACACGGTTTTAATTTATATTGATTTCCTCAAAAAAAAAATGCTACACGGACTCTAGCATTAAAAAGAAAGACTGGACAATCTCTAACCTCCACACCTTTACATATGACAGAATATGACATTAATAACCAAGACAAGGTAAGATGAATCACAATATCAGCCGTTGAGAGCTTAAACAACATATAGATTAAGAGGAGTAATTTTTGAGTCTATTTCAAGAAGCTCACAGAAATTATATTTTGCAAAAAGTTGGATAGAAAGTGATGCGAAATTGAAACAAGCAAAGAACAGACATGACCTTAAATCATATGAAAGCTAAAAAATGGAAATGCCATATTTAAAAGTGTAAACCATCTTAAAAGCCAATGAAAAAGAAGTGTTTGGAAATGATGCTAAAAGGTCTTTAGCATAATAATAAGAAATAAAAGGAAATGTCTAGAACTATCTATCACTATTAATCGAAACATTATCATCATCATTTGTGGTGTCAAATTCTTTTACAAACATTTTTCCTGAAAAAAAAAGACGTCGCAAAAGTATTCGCAGTTATTCATTTCGACAATTTTGAACTTCAATTCCAGAAAAAGATGTTGCTTAAATTGATGCAATGATAGAATGGCGTGTTAATTTGCAATCTTTAAGTTTTTAACATCGCTTCTCAAATAACACCAAAAGGCAAGTGAAGAATCAAACAAACTGAAGTTACTAGAAATCCAATCGGTTTAAGAGCCAAACTCAAAGCATCTTGAAAAGTCCTTCTGATAAAAATGATAATTATAATCATTTCCAAAAACAAAAATCCAATTTTCAAATTTTATTTTTCGACTTCTAATCTGTGGCTCACTGTGCGATGACAGCAGGAAACCAATTCATTACTATCAAAAAAGAATTAATTTGTTTCTTTTTTAGACTTAGTTTGCTCAAGAGATGCAGTTGCCGCAAAACTTTCTATTCCTAAAATTCTTCAATTAACTTTTACTGCCAAACAACTAATGTTTCCAAAGTCAAATGAGAAGAATGGGAAGATTATTGAAATTCCTTTAGGAATTTCATGGAATTTCAAGAATCCTTTTTAAAAAACATGAATATCTAATGGTGAATTAAGATACGATAATTTTTATCCAGGAAGTATCGGGCATGGTTTAACGTGCTTAAATCAATTAGATGCCTACTTTTCTAAACGGAACCCCGATTAGTCAAGACTAATGAATTAAATCAATAGTGCCGCAATTTACAAAAGGTCAGGCATGGGTCAAGATGGAGAAGAGAAATGAAAAGGGGAAGCAAGAAGAAGGTCAAGGACGCCAGTGCTGGACGATAAAGTAATTCCATTTATCTAGAAATTTTATCAAGTTTTGAATTCTGCTTTTTCTTCTTATTCTTATTTATCTTCTCTTGTTTCCTATGTTTGTTTTGAAATACAAAAGGCGGAAAGAGTTGATTTCTGATATAATTACTGATATTACCAGAAAAAAAAATGGAAGAATCAATAGCATTAAAATGTCACCAACTAATTCTTCGAAAAAACTGTTTTCTTACCTTTAGGAAAAATGTGATTTTTGAATTACCAAAAAAAGAAATGAATAAGTTAAGAAAAGAAGGAGGAAGTCCTTGACTCTTTCCTCGATATCTAAACGTCAGTCCGGAATTTAATGAAGTGACAGTCCACCGAGAGATCAAAATAATTTGATCATTTAGGGTACCGTGATTTCAAGCATGATTTAGTACTACAAAGGCCTGTTAGAGGTATAAATTGATATTCAGTATAAAAAGGATTGTATGTATATTCAAGTTAAATACGTCTATTTTCATGACAGATTAAAAGTTTTAGGAAATATGTCTAATTCATTGATATGCAGCAATAGTGTCCTATTCAAATACACTTTATTGTCTAAAAAAAGTTGTTTTCTCCGGAAAAAGAAGATCTTTAACGGAGTACTATCATAACAAACGTACTTTTTTATCACTAGAAGAATATTTGGCTGGAATAAATATAAGGATTAGGAAGAATTACATTTTCATTAATATCGACAACTAACTTTGATTCTAAAAGCGTTAGCCAATGCAGATACGATGAAAGATCGCCTGTACGTTGCATGTCTTTCTTAGCCTTAAGGCACTGTATACTTCTACTGTTCAGAGAGAAACAACCTATTTTTAAGTAATACTTCTCTAATCAACGAGAACTTTACAACCATCAAATCAATCGATATTGTTATCGTTTAACATTGTGTACCTTGAAACAAATACCAGGAATTCAAGAGGAGTAAGAGAAAGAAAAGAATGACTGGAAAGACAACAACGTTATAACGTTATTCGTTGGTTTACAGGTTTGGATATGAATGCATCCATTCGTTTCTTTCACCGAGCCCTCTTCAAAAGTGTTCGAAGAGGTAACAAACGACCGGTGGGTACTTCGTTTGCATAAAAAGCACAGAAGAATGGGACGCGCGATGTGCGCCATGATTGAGGACGACACACATTCTTTCCTCCACTTTGTGCTTCTCTGGCGCTTCATTTTGAAGCAAGCAAAATGTTACTTTGTAATATTGCACAATTTCATACATGTATGATTGCTGCTTGATGATTCCTAGGTGAGAAGACCGCTTATTGATTCAGTGGTCATTAAGACCTGTTCTGTATAGTTATGGCTAAAAGCGCTTGAATTGTTTATCATCATTTATAGCAGATGGCCAGTAAATAGAACAAGGCAAGAAGGAATATATTTTCCAATTATGATGGCTGCTGCTGTGCTGACCAATGAAACAACGTCGTAGCTTAGCAGTAGTGAGTGCTTCATAATGTCACAGGGCTGAAAAAGATGTCCAAGAAAGATAGCCTGGACAAGTTTTCCTATATATACCAATTCCTTAGTCGTTTCTCAATTGTCGTGCCATGTCATTCATTCAGGTGATTACAATGAAGGATTTAAAGAAGAATAAATAAAAAACGCTAAAAGGTAAAACGTTAAGAGATGAAGCTGAAAGAAAATTATCAGATCTTAATATTAGAGCAATAAGATTGAAAAGCATTAGGTCAAATTTGATCTCGGCTACAGTTCCATTTCCTCTTATCGATCTCAGATCGATTCAAATGTGAGATTGAGAAAGGATGATAGTTGGCAGTGAAGAATTATGATTTGACAGATACATTCCATTCACATGAAACATAATTGAAAACGCATTGCGTTAGCGGAATGGGCACCAACGGTAAGTTATAAGAACCAGGTAAACAAATACGATTGCTGTTTGTTAGCTATGAAACATGGAATTCTTTTGCATGCAAAAGATAGGCTCCAATTGTGTCAGTTTCACCTTAGTTTTAAGCCGGGATATGGTCACTTCCACATGATAATTACAGCTTTGATGAATCTTCACTTGTTAATTTGTTAACATATGAATGATGAATAGAATACTTGTCAATAATAATCGTAAATTACTCTTAAAACAAAAATCTTTTCCGAATACTTCCCCAATTCTGATTTGCCTTCTTGATAAAAGTATCATTTTGAATATTGAAGCGATAGAAATCCACTTAACTTTAAGATTTTTTAAATGTATCACCGATATCAAGCTAACGAAGTTTTCACGCTACTTGATATTTTTTTTTTTTTTTGCCAATTATACGGTCTAAAAATCGAACGGAATGCGCAGAATTATGTTATTCCCCAAATATTTCAAAAAAAACAGATGGAAGAAAACTTCACATAAGTTATTATGATCGAACAGCGGCATTCATTCTAAAACTAAAACGACCCAAAAAAATTCGACAACTTCTAAAACTCCAGTAGACAAGCTGAAGCTTTGTTTTAATACATTGTTATAAACCATAAAGCTGTCCGGTTTAATTCCGGTTTAAGAAACCGGTTTAATTCCTCAAGTAGCATTTTCAATTTGCATTGATTTGATACAGTGATAGTGCCATACAAAATTATTTTCATGCTTTCTTAAATCTTAACACGATAATTGTGCTATCACTACTAGCATCAAGAATTTGCCCAGTCAGAAGTGGGTACCCAGTTAGTATAAGCCTACGCCAGTTTTTCCACTCCTCTGGTTTTCAGATAAGTATAGATTTAAGATTGTCTAGAATTTCCAATGCTAAATAATGCTTAGGTCTTAATTCTTTAGATATTCCTACCTACTTTTTGTTATTTCGATCATTTACGATATAAAACTTCAAGTTGCTACGACATCTGAGAATGGATTAATTTATTGGGAATTTAAGCAGTTTCTAAGTGAAATAACGATTGGCAAACTCAAAAGGAAGGCCTTATAAATGATGTCGCAACCATTTCGAGGTGTCACAGATGACAGCTGTTCGTTTCATCCCTTGCTCAACTTACCCGTATCCATAAATAATGTTCTGAAATTTTCCATATTCAAAGAAAAAGTTGCCGAGAACCGGACCAGTCGCCAGAGATATAGGTAATAAAGTAATGAAGGTCATTCGACTGATGATGCTATAATCGTCCTTTAATCGGTTATAAATTGCTTTACGTTATTGATAGTTTTCTATTCTATCCTTTCCATTATATCAGTTTTATCTGATTCACTCCTTACCCATCAAAATCACTTGAAAAAGCTAAGTTCAAGATCAGATAATACTTCTTTTGCAATCAGCAAAAAAGCAATTTCTGGTCACATATGAATTCATATATCATTTAAACTTTTTGTGACTTGTCATTTACACCTTCTGGCCACTTCTGATATTAAAAATTCCAAAATAAGATGCCAGCTTCAATTTTTGACTTCTCATTTCATAACCATGGCGAATTCGTTTCCATTTCTGATCATAAGAAAGTATAGCGATTGAGTTCATTTTAATTTACCAAATTATCCAGAGACCTGAAAAAATCCCCAGCCAAATTGTACACAGAAAACTCCCAATAATTTATTCTTATAGAATCTAAAGATAACAACGATTCTGCACAAAATATTGAGGTCAACTTGAGTTTCAAATGAAAATGAATGGGTTAATCTGAGCTTCAAATAAAACAAAAACAGGTTTTCCTCATGAATGCTCTACAATTTCAAGCCTCGACTAAGTTCAAATCTTCTATATAATTCCAAATTTCCATTAACTTGAAATCCCAGCCATATGCTCTAAATGAAACGGTATTCACAATGATAACAATGAACAAATAATTATCCTGTACACTGCTGGTTTCCCACTTCTTATTACCACAACAGACAAAGACAACGATCCGGACTTCCTTCCGGCGACCTTGAAATGAACGATGATGAGACGATGGCTCTCCTGTAGATAGTATAATTACCCATCTGACGAGTGAGTATCACAGAAGCAGAGAACGCGGAACAAAACCGATTAATTCATTTGTTTACTAAAAAGCAGAAATAGCAACCTCAAGCCGTCGATTTTCGACAGGGGAAAGAGAATAGTAGTGGAAATTTCTGAATTAACCTAACCATAACATTTAATAAAAGTCATGCATTCAATTTGAAGTGATTAAGGATTAAAGAACAGAAATTTCGTAATTCGACACCGAAGTGATGATGAACTTCGCCACGAAATGAACTCAATAAAGTGAGATGAGCTACAAAAAAACTTTATGTAATTTTATGCAAAGTTTTATTTTAAAATCCTTGCTATATTTTGAAAAAAACCTATAAGAACCAAAGGGTTAGCAATTTATGGCTTACAAAGATGGAACATATGAACCGGTTTTTTTTTGCATTCATTCAACAAAAGGAAAAACAAATAAAAATTGAGAGCATTTATGACACTAACACAGACAAACTGATAAACTGTTAACATACCAAAATATTTTGACGCTTTTCTGAGGATGAACAATGGCCAGAACCAAAGATTAAATATCAGCCATTCCTAAAATATTTCTTAGGACGCCACGAATTAATCTATCATCCTACGAGTTTAAAGACCAACCAACCAAAGGGAGAATTGCTTTTGCCAGACATTCCTCTGAAAAGCACGAGGACTGAAGACGAAGACTACATAATCACTTGCGTCCAGTTCCTTTCGAATTCAAAGATCAAACTTACTATTAAATATTTCTTTAAAAAATTACGCATGAAACCACCGCGATATTTATAAATAAAATGAGACCAGATGAGTAAACATTACATTTTGGAGAATTAAAGGAAAGTTATTCATGGGAAAGACGTCTACCAAGTTAATAAATAAATAAATATATGAATGAGCAAAACGAAATATTTCCTAAAATAAAAACTGAAAAACAAAATTTAATAATTAGACCGAAAACTCTCCTGGATTAAGTCGAAACAAAATCCTTGTACTGAAAAAGATCAAAATCTGTTATGCAGAAAAAAATTTTTAAAAACGGTGTAAGATCTCCCAAATATCTAATTTCCAGAATCCCTTCCTTCTCCAGGTTAGCTTCGTTCATGTCCTCTCAAAAAAGCTTTTCTTGGTTTATTCGTACAAAATTCTTAAAGAACATTAAGCCTCAAGACAGAAGTAAATCTTAAAACAGCATCATCAAAACGATAGGCAGAAAGTGGCTTAGTATCGGAAAAGAAACTGCAAAACAACTCTAACTTGGCGACAAGGTGTCGTCGAAGATTTGCATAAGAGCAGTAAATTCATGCGATTGTGATTTATTCATACGATCCGCCAACAACGTAGCTTTAACTCTTATATTTGTTAGCTGCTGCATACACCTGGAAGACGGTGAATTAACAGAAATAAAAACTGAAAATTAGATAGCAAAGATACAAACTGAAGAACCAGTGAGCAAATATATAGCATCATTCTGGCCGAGCACAAACGAAATAATCTCTATCTACTCATATTAAAAAACTATGGTACTTTTATGGCACATAAATTTAATGCTAATACTTCTGCTAATGCGAATCCCCAAACTAGATTCTACAATCTGAAGATTTCAATACGATTGTAAATGGCAAAAAATGCTTCAGATATTTATTAAATGCTACAAAAACTTGCATCCAAGGTGGAAGCAGATCACCATGGATCACATGTTCATATGTACTTGATCATCTGTTTCAGACATATTATTCCTGTATTTCACATTTCGTTTGCAAAATTAGCCTATACTAACTTTACACATTTAATGTGTCGCTCCTCAGCAGGAACGTCAACGCCAATTTGGAAACGACGATGGGAACCAGTGCGAATCACGTCCCCACAACCCGTAATTATCGCCCTGAGCGTACTTAATGCTACCTACAACGAAATAAATTTGAAATATTAGATTACAAAGCGAGAGGAATATGAAAGTATGCAGAACCTTTATTATGCAGCAACAAAGAAATAAATTTGGATTTTAGATGTAGAATGAACTATAAATTTAAAAATTAAGTTTTCAAAATGCAAAGACTACAAAAATATAACACCTTGAGATTAACAAATTTTTTTGAGGAACATTTGGAACTTTTTTTCTTTAAAAAAATCTATTCCACATTCTTGATGATTAAAGAATGAGAAGCAAACTGAGATGCGGGCTTCAAGAACAAAAAGCTTAAACAAAATGTTTTGGAAAGCTTGGCAACCACGTCTTTATCACCGTGCCATATATTTTTTGTCATATATTTTTTTGAAGCAGAAATCAAGTAAGAACTTCCATCACTAGTTCCATCACACAGAGTTATTTTTTTCTTTTTTTTTGCACTTCCATCACACAGAGTTACAATTCTGAATTTTATCATGACTGACCTCCACATAATCTTCATGTTTATTTGCGAATAGTGGTTCGATATGAGGCAGAATAGCAGTACACAGTGTTAAATTCCAGACTGCAGGCATATGATTGAATGCATCAATCAGTTCAACCAGTACAGCTATATCATTGGATCGCGCAGCTTCCATGATCGCCGCTTCACAACCGCGTGTTCGCCAACAGCGCAATACATCCTCCAACACCATACGTCGTTGATTCATTATCATTTCAAATTTGTTTAGGCCAGTGATTACATCATCTAAGCTGTATGGTTCGCTAGGTATTTCCTGATCTCGATCTCGATACAGCTCCTTTCGCTGACGCTGATGTTTCGTTTCGTCATTATCACGAAGACCACGGTTTTTCTCTTCCTGAAAATTGACAATTTTGTGAAGTGATGCCAGAATAAGAATTTTCAGTAAACTGTAAAAGTTAGGAGTTATACTCAGTGATACGGAAGTTTCGAAAATTCTAGAAGGATTAAATCTATTATATCACAAATCTGAAAGATGACCTTCTTTCTAGAGATGGAACATCGAATGTCCGGCATTGAATTGGTTACTTCTATTGTTGTCGCTGGAAGAAAACGTGATTCAACAGTTTTCGTAATTCATTTTAGAATAATGAAAGAGACCGCGTGAGATTTAGACAAGGCTTTGTAATGTAATTTAGACATAATGTGAGCTAAAATTCATTACCGTAAGAATGTGTTCCTTTTCGAGATGATAAATTAGATTGTGATGTGCCCAGGATTATACCACCCGCTTTTCGCGTACTACTTGCAACTTTCGAATGTGTCAATCTAAAATTAGTTGTAAGATGAAGTAGAAGCTACTAGCTTCAAGTAACTATCTAATTTGTGTATCTAAATAATTTACTACTATCTAAGCACTTGAGTCCATCACCCTTAATTTACATATGTAGAATGTACAAATGAATTGGTCCAAAGTAAATGTTATTTCTCAAATAGCAAGTTATTTGCAAGTTATTTAGCAAGTTATTTAGCAAGTTATTGTTGTTCAGAGAAAAGTTATCACTATAATCCCAGTATACAAATTTTATGTTCTATTGATGCCGTCTACCGTCTACCTGTGAAGTCTTTTATCCTCAAAATTTCAATACCAGTACAACAGTTTCTGTAGATGAAAAAGTGCCAATACATATAAGGAAGGATTGACCAGTTTATTTAAACTTGAAGTTCTCCGTATCAGTAATGTATAAATCTGCAATAACTTACTTTGAATTTGTGTCATTTCGCCTAGTTCTCAGTGTTTTTGCTTTGGTAGGCATAGATATAATCGTAGCCAGCGGTGCAGTTGTCGTAGTCATGGCAACAGTTGCATTCTGCAATGAGTTCTCAGTGAACAAAAGTTCGATTCTTCATCCATATATATATATATATATATATATATATATATATATATATATATATATATATATATATATATATATATATATATATATATATATATATATATA
>NW_018108419.1:0-11328 GCF_000183805.2 Loa loa | reverse complement strand
GTTAACGTTACTTACTTACTACTACTATATATATATATATATATATATATATATATATATATATATATATATATATATATATATTAATAAATTAGTCTATATTGCTGATTCCTACACTGGTTAAACGTCTGGTCAAACGTTTCATGAGAATGATCAGCTCTTCAGTTATTACGTAATAACTTAGTGCAACCTCACACGAAACATAGGGTTCATTTGGAGCAATCCATTACAAGAAATTTCCCATGGTTTCCATTGCAATTTGGAAAAAAAAGGTAAATGTCGCAAATTTGATCCTGACGTTACGCTTAAGGTCGGACATGATTGAGTCTAATTCTATTAATACTAAATTACTACGCAATAAAAAAATAAAATAAAGAAGTAGGAAAAAAGTGAACTGAGTATACAAATGCTGTGCATATAAGAAATCAAAAATTTTTGTCAAACAACCAAAAAAGTCGGTCGAAAGATATTATTTAATAATTACTCGCTAATCTAACAATAAAACGAAATGTTGAAGTCCTACATAAAGTAAGTGAAAGGTGGAGCTTCTGATCAAACTTCATAAACAATAGCAGTAGTGTAGAAAAGAAACCAAGAATCTCCTTCCTCAATTTATCTTGCGAAATGTGAAAATTTAAGCGAAATTGACAAATCTAATCTTCAACTCATTTGACAAATCTAATCATCAACTCATTTAATGAGTTGAATAATGTTGAGGCTTTAATAAATAAAATTATGATACGCGTTTTAAGTTCCTAGAAAAAACAATCCTTTTTTTAAATGGCTAGAGTATTACTTGAAACACAGAAAGCCCCTTGAAACTTTGCGGTCAGCTATATATAGCGCAGTACTAAAAGGTAAAAAAGCAACTGAGCAGAATCTGTGCAATCTAAACATTGTTTGTGCTTTTCAAAGGTAATTGTCTTAATTTAATCCAACTTCATAACTTCAAAACGGGTTCAAAGTCTATGCTTACTTCAGTGCGTACCACTCTCACAGGCCGTGAAGGTGGTGTACGTGACAGTGTATGCGTTGGTATAAATGCCCTGTTATCATTGTAGTAGTGTACCAGTTCCTTCTTCTCCAGTACTAACTCCTCTTTCAGCTCGTTCCTATTCGGATCACCAGGTTTTGCCTTCGATAGATCTTTTGGTTTGTTTGCTGCCTTTAACTTACCACTTCGATCTTCATTTTCCCGTGAATCTTCTTCAGCAAGAAGTTTCTAGAATTGACAAGTTCTTTTGATAAATATTAACATACAAAAAAGTCCTTTCAAACAAAAGAACCTGAAAAATAAAGAGAAAAACATGAAACCACAATTACAAATTATTCCTTACTATCCAAGTTTTATTACCCTAAATCGTTCAGAGTTTAAACTGATGACCTTAATGTTACTGCCTTTACTTTTACTATTTGATTGTTTCAACGAATATTGCCGGTAATCTTTTGTAACTGTAACGATGCAATTATTAGTTCCAATCAGAAAACAAATTAACTGATGAATGATGCTGACCGCCTAAAGTATATTTCCTCTCGGCCCGTACTTGACTAGTTCTGCTTACCACCATAGAAAAAACAGTCCTAATTTTTGTTTTAGTCTAAAAAGTTTTAAAGACTACAGCAATTACAACAAAATATCCACTAAACGAGTTTAGGTACAATATATTATTATATCAGGAACACAAAATGCGACTCATTTGGTTGCTTGGCAACAAAATGGGAAAAAAGGAAAGAAGTAACTAAAACGATAAAACGACACTTTTTAAAACACCTCCGCATAGTTTTCCAAAGTACTCACTACAATTTTTGTCCCACATTATATTTTAATCAATGCTCTCACGATGATCTCTCATCTCCCCTCAAAACCTATCGCAGTTTCCACCACTTCAAGTGATAACACTGCACAATTAAAAGATCGCTTTTTTTCTGACAATAATTTTTTTTGATAGTAACCTAATCGGAAAATTAATTGCTTTTCGAAGGCCCAAAGCAGCTTTGCAAAAAAAAGAAAAAAATTATTTGCAAAGTCTTTTCACAAAAAATAGTACATATATTTGCTTCTGTGTTTCATTAAGGGAATGGTGGATAAATCAAGAAATGAATTTCTAAGTTCTCTTAAGAATCTCTCTTAAAAAAATGAAGATTTATACACTTTTTATAAATTTACCAAAGTTATGACTTATTTGTTTTTACCAACAAATATCGTAACCTCATACATTTGTTTCAAAACACTGCAGAAAATTCGATCCATTTAAATTGTTTAAAAATCTATGTTTGTGCAAAATTTCATGAGAAAGTTATACTAACCGCATAAGGTACCATCAATAATGATAAGCTGCTCAGCAGCACTGACCGTCCAAGAACAAAAACTTCTGAATCTGAAGTCGCCAAATTTAAGGCGTAATCCATCTGTGGGACTATACACTGTCCAAGCATTTCAAATGGTTCCCATGAGATCGCACTACATTTGCTGCAAATCAGAGTAATTAATATACACTACACCGAGCTGTACAGTAATTGTACATAATAAAATTGCATTAAATAGTTGGCTTTTATATGCAAGCGACGTCAATTACCGCATCCCGTCAGTTAAGAGAAAGCACACAAAATTAAGTTAAAACCTCCATAATTTAAGGAGGGATGAAGTGAAACTACTGTTATACCATTCAAAGATCTTTTGAAGCCAAATTCCCATTTTTTTTGTATCTCTTCAACGCTGTTTTTATACGTTCTCACCCTTTCAGATCTTAATTTTTCTTATCTCATAAAAAATGGAAAATACGAAAAAAGACTGTGCAAAACGAACCGGTCGGTAAGTGTAAGTAGAGCCGAGCCACCATTATGAAAAGTAACTTCTCTGAGTGTACCATCCGCCGGATTACTTTGTGAGACGCATTCCTCAGTATCAATGTCCCAAAAACGCACTAATCGGTCCTCAGATCCAGTTGCCAACAAATATTCAGAGGGATGGAAGCATACATGCAATACCTATATTGGGAAAAATATGGACTAGGGGATCCGAGCAATTTGACACATCTAAGAATTTTCGGTATTAAATTGCTAAATGTTTTTTTCTTTTAACTGATAAGACGAATTTACTCTATGTTATCAAGTATTCAAACAAAAGTTGGAAAGGAGAGCTTTAATTTGTAAAATTGATTTTCGACAGACTTTCACATTCTCTTATCTAAAAAATTATTACCAGAAAATGAAAAGTAGCTGCAGTTCACCAAAATAGACCAGTCCTCAACGTGTTGCTCTTGGTTTACTTGCGTGCGAACTGAGCTCAGCTTTTTCGAATTAAGGCAAATTCCATTCCAATAACCAACATAACTACGTAAATTATCCGAAAACTTGAGATGAAAGTAAACCTAAAATTTAACTAACCTGAGATGAAGAAGGAAGAGATCTGTACTCTTTGACACGTGGATCCATCAAGTGCAAGTGATCAGAGCCTAGCGCTATGAAAGCGTCATTCGGGCTATAACATAAACAGTTGGTTGGACGATCAAAACGCCGCACTAGTACGTTAGCTGGATGCTGCCTTGTATCCCAAAGTGTTACTGTGCAGTCAGTAGCTGCTGATGCCCACATATATATGGACCTAAAATTAGTATAATTCAGTGAGCTTGACAACCGTCAACATTTGTTATCACTATTCCAGGTCGAGTTAAAGATCAGCCTTAAGGAAACGATAAGATTCAAAACTTTTACAAAATCGCTAATTTTTATGACCATCGTGAAATCCCTTAATTTCCGTTTCCTCTTCTGTTTTGACCACAATTTAGCCGAGAATAGGAACTTCAGACAGCTCAACCCAGACCTCATTTTTAGGTTGATTACAGACTCAACTGACCTGTTACTTTGAGTTATAGCATTAATCCGTCCCTTATGACCAACCAATGTCCGCATTTGGCGTCCTGAAATTCTACTTATAAAGTTTTTCCTCCTATAAGTGTCATTCACGTTATCGTAGACATTAAACTGCAGGATGAAATTAAGATTACGTACAAAAATTATGGTTTTAAATCATTCATAAAACTTAGAGCTCTATATAATTCAATGTGAAAGCGATAAGCATCTTAAGCAGCTATCCACTCAATTTATTTACTTATTTATTGATGGTTACACTAATGACATTAAACAATTTACTTCCGTTAAATACCGGTTGTCAAAGCATAAATTTTGAAATGACCGGCCTCTTTTTATATTTCGTTGCAGTAATTATTTATCAAACAATGTAACACTATGGTATAACTGATTATAAAAAAGGAATGGTTCAATCTACTTCCGAAAATGATATTGCCTCGGGCAAACAAAAATGCAACACCCTGAAAATTATGCATTTTGAATGGAGTCCTATTCTTGTAATAGGAAGTGGATGACTTGATGTCCAAGCTTGCAGTGGCCCGTTTCAACTGTTTTTAGTTGCTTTGTGTTACTCGTAATGCTTTTGGTGCTCATTGAATGTATATTAGTCTTTAAGCTACTCCATTTGACCCATGAGAATTTCATGTTTTATAATGGAGGCTAATATGCTGATTATTTTCACTTTTCCTATAAGCAGAAAAAAGATCCTTCACTGAAATGGAATATCCATCACTAATGTTTTATTTTTAAAAATGCTTTGTACAAATACATTTGGTTGTTGTTTTTATCCTTCAGCCAAATTAAATTTCAGCTTTAGAACATTAAAAATAGGAAAAGCACCAGTATTTTAATCCTATTCATTATACAGCTGAACCCTTTACCAAGCAGTAGTCTGCGTAAACCCTCAGAATGAATACCAAGAAGTTAATGTAGCAAATTTGCAACGAATACATCATTTCTCAAAATTCTACCATATTTGATTTTTTCACACAAAGAGTTATAAGTTCACCAGTTTCGAGATCCACGAGTTTAATGGCAGCTGAGGTTGCATATGCGAGATTTCGTTCATCATGTGCTAAGGAAATATAATTTGTGACTAAAGTTGATGAATCATCCGACTTCTGAAATCGAGAGTAGATGAAATTGGTGAGAGGATAACGAAGATTTAACCCTGAAAGTTCATAAAACATAGATGAGTCTTGAATTTCTGGCAGCGTGAGAATCACATCATCTCCCTTGTTGTGCAATGTATTAAATCTAAAACACTGTATAAAAAACAACTGACAACTTGTGCAGCAGTATTGTACACTTCTTTTTTATATTAAAGAAGAGCAGAGGTATTTACTACACTTCTGGACTGAAAATCAGTAACGGCTGAAAACCATCATCAATGGCATAAATTGTACTTCAGCATTTTCTCAGTATCATGTTTGGAATTTTTGAAATCAAAAAATCTCAGACAGCAAAAGTGGAATAACGAAACACTAGGTTTATCTATGAATTGACAGAATAAATGGACTGCTGCTGGATAAGCTCTTGTCATGTCATGGATCACAAAAATTAGCATAGTCTACGATTAGGAAACTAGCCTGTACAAAAGAAAGTAAGAATGCTGCATTGAAAAGATGCGATATTGTGTTGAAATGAATGATTTTTGGCCTCCGATAGGCAGACCAAAGCTTTGACACAGTATAGCGTATAATTCAAATCCTTCCTTATTCTTGTCAGATTTATCAACGTATTTTCACAGCACAGTCTCTGAATTTTACACTATTTCAGAACATTATCTTCCAATACTTTCGCTTACCAGGTGATCTTGTCCGGAAGTGGCGTTAAATGGATAGCACACTAGGGGCGGACAAGCGAACACATTCCTTGTTTGTACACCAATGACACCAATGGTTGCACTATCTTCATTTACTACTCTCTCAACTGAAATTAAACTCATCCTGTGTTTCTTTTTCACACTTTAACATTCTTAGTTTAGCTAACTCACAATAAATAAGCAGAAACATCCATGGAGTGACGAAAATGACGTTATGTGGATAACACAGTTTTATTGGCTGGTTATAATCATTTGTTCTACTGTGCTCAGAGAACTTCAAGAAAGTAATAAACATACAAAGTGACTGCATGTGCAGGAGCCCATCCGTCCAACTGTCGGATATCACCAATGAATAATGAACTACAATTTGTACATATTTGAAGTAAATAATTATTTTCAGATGTTTTTGGAAAACGTCAACAAGCAAACATATATATTTCGACAATATAAAATAGATGCGACTAAAAAATGATGCAAACGTTCACATACAATGCACTTCTAAAGAGTTCCTTTAAGAAATTTTTCACATTAATCACTTTCGCTTTTCGATTGGTTTGAAATCATATTTAATTTAATTTCAAACATTAAGCCCTAAAAAACTGGACAACGATGGACTATGCTATGGTATGATCAGTTAAATATAGCCAAATGAGTAGAAAACGCTTGTGAGAAGTGTGTACAAGAGCTAATCATCAGTTCGTTGAAAAAAAATTGCAGGAAAAAGAGAAAGAAACACTATAATAATGCATGATGTTGTCACAACTACTGCATGATACGAAAGAGCAGATGAATACGACGCAGACAGCAAAATCGGTGAGACAACAGGCAAATGATCAGTGTCATCGTCCTCAGATCTCTCACACTGGAGTTATTCGCATCTATTATGTGATATAGAATTTAGCGGTCTTGAAGTATGATCTTGAAGAATAACAAAGGCTCTGAAAAATATCAAAAGGCTCTGAAAAAAAAATATCTCCATAATCTCAATATTCACTTCAACTTCACCTTTCTGAATATCGAGACATAATCTCAACTTCCAGGCGATAAGAAACTCCTAACTTTTGACCCGAGATGTACGACTGTCATTTAATGCCGCGTCTCACATATCAAGTCATGTCGTACGCTGCAATACATAACTTTCTTGGAAAACATTCATGGCATCGACTATCAAACAATCCTGTTTGATCTAGTCTTAAATTAGAGTTAATAATCTGGTAATGGTTTACAATAGATGGCAGTGTTTTCCTCACTTGACCGAAAATTTCAAGAACTTACGTATACCCTGCTTTACACCATTCAAGTGATATGATTAAAATGCAGGGGTTAGGTTTTATGATCGTAACAATTAAAGATATGCTGTAGCCATCACAAGCAAAACTATTTCTTAACATTTAACATTCTAACCTTTGTCTTCAAATTTAAGTGAAAAAAATTGAAGTTTCTTTTGCAAACCGAACTTATCTAAACAGACCTGCTTCTGTTCTTTAAAACAGAACATAAAACGTGAATATCAAATAAACACAGTATCCGCTTTCAAGATAAGTCTTAGTGCGAATAAATAATGATCAGTCAGATCAATCAATGGTTATATCAAAGATAGATTTCATGAATACATATCTTTTGTTGAATTATTTATGCCTCCAGGCCACTTATAATGTGGGAAAAAAAAGAGTGAACTGACTACGATGTTTATAATACGGAACATAGAAAAGTAATTTGTTTGAGTTGTGGCTTGATCAAGTCTTCAAAATGGTACGTCCCGTGAATTCCTAAAGATGTACACGGATTTAAACCGCAAGGAAATAAATAACATTTTGTATGGAATTCCAATGTAAAAAGTTCTATTTTCTAATCTCTATGTCTTTCCCGCAAAATACTGGACAAATTCTGAGGGTTAAACAGCATTTGTCCTATTTAATATCGTTCCCAAAAAAAAGAAAAAAAATAAAAGACCGAAAAAATAAAACAAAGCTGGAAAATCTCAAAATGTTTTCAAGTTTAAGCCGTTGATGATAAGTTGCTCCAGCACTGAACCAATTTTCAGGGAAAAGTTGTTCAGGGAAAAGCTTGAAATTTGGCGAAAAATTCAGAAGTGACAGAATTTTTTGTACAAAAATGAAGTGACTGTCAGGAGATACTTTTAAATGAAGACCCAAGAAACAAATCAAACAAAAGTTCATTGCTCCACAAACAGCCTCAACAGTAATTGAATGAAAAGACAGAGCAGTGAAAACGTAAAACTGTAGTTAAACTGTAAACTGACAAACTACGGTTTGTCAATTTAGGGGTCCAGCAACGGTAATCTGTTGCTGGATTTTCGCGTGGAGTTGACCCAGCGTTTGGCAGCTCGCGGGCTGGACGCGGCTTTTCAACAAGTTTTTTCTATCCGCGAAGTCGCGGGAGAAGCCTGCCATCCTCACCGCTCTTCCCTTGCCTTAAATCAAAACTTTCCAATGTTGAAGTCCGTTGATCTTTATAACACAAGTTCATCACCTCAATATTAAATAGTGATGTAATTAAGGCCCTCCACATTTCAGTGAATCCATTACAATGTTTCATTTGCTGTTTTTTATGAAAGAATAATATACGTACACGGAAACGTATTGGATAGAATTAAGTTAAGTGTATTAGTTCAGTCCCCGAAAACCACTCCAATTTCTCATGTGGTCTTCTGGAAAAGTTGATTGCCCATCCCTGGTGTAAAGTCAGCATGACGGTCCTTTTGATTTTGTAACCATAACAGTTTGAAGTACTGACAGATTTTTTAAAAACCAGTTCGAGAAGCAGAAAAAAAGACGTGATTTGCAAATTAGACAAGACAAACAAAATTCCACAAATTTTGCGAAATTCATTTCACCGTTAAAATACGACGGTATAACATAAGAGGAAAAGATGGAATTTAAGCTCAGGAAACTGCAGCTCCTGAACCACTGCTACTTATATTATACCATTCTTCTTAGCAAATTCACCTATCTCTGAAGAAACTAGCATCTCTTGTAACTGTTTATACAGTAAAGTTAGGAATTTCTGAAAATTTCAAAATTAAATAATAGCAAATAAGTTACATTCCAACAAATTACGAAGTAAATGGCGAAGCCAAATGAGAAGACAGAGAGAGTCTTTAGTTGCAAACTTTGCAAGAATAAAACGAGGAAATGATATGTGGAAAGTAATTTACTGAATACGAACAAAACAAAACCAATACGTAGATCGCTGTCCATCGTTTTCTAGCGACTTATTTTTTTTTTTTTTCTTTTTTACATTCTACTACTTCACATACACAAAGGATGCAGCTTATAGTTAAAAAATTCATAAAATTGAGAATATGAAGAAGAAAACTGAGATATTGATTGGTGTCATCAAATCTATGTGTAATGTTCAGAGTATTAATACGATGTGCAAACTCTCAATAGCGATCGGAAGATGTAAACAATGAATATACGCTGGAGATGACGTAATTTAACGCAAAGGCGTTTGGGAAGAGAACTAAAGGTTTTAAAGGTAGATGTAGTATAACACCTTAAAAAGCCTTGGAGGAAAAACCTAACAGATATTCATTTTTATATTTTGAGAGCAAAATCTCTAAAAAAATCAACAAGATGTATTATTCAATCTTCCCCTTGAACAGAATGAAGATTGGAACTCAATTTGAAATTGAATCGAAATAAGTTTAGATAAACAAATCACAATATAACAGCACACTTCTTTGAGTCTCTAGCAATAGATTCCGGAAATGATTCTTCTCTCAATACACTAAGTCATATATATTAATTCATAAATTAAAATATTCATGAATCTAAAAGAGTAATAGAACCAAAATTCTCCAAAATTTTGTTAAACTTAAATCATGTAGAATTCATATAGTTCTTAATAGAAGCGAACATAATCCTAAAAAAATGAAAATCCGTAACAAAAATTGAAGGCGAGAACCATACTTGGAAATAGACAATTCAGCCAACAAAACGTATAAACACCGCTTTGCATTAGTGAGACAGGAGAAGAAAAGTCAAAGGATCGGATTTAAGCGGATTTGAAATTTGCAGAAATTCAAAACAATACAAACTAAACTGTAATACGGTGAAGATTAGACATTTATCTAACCTCTTTCTTATTCATCCTAATCTTTCGACTTGATAAAAGATTCCTAACAGCGGAATTTCGGAAGAGTCTTGAAGATTATACTAGAGATCGTAAAAATTTTAATTAAATAGTTTCTAGAGAGAAAAACTATTCAGAAAATACATATGCACAGTGCGAACACATATGCCACCCACTCATGAAAGTGGTGTTTAATCAAAAAAGATGGTAAGGTATGTCGGTACAGCAACATTTACTGAAGCGCTTTTTTCAAAGGCTTTCAAAGAGATTACTTTTTACAGGCTGTAATTTAAAAAGAAAATGTAACAAGTGAGCATAACATAGTAATCATTTTGAGAATAGAAAGATAACAAAAAAATGGAAGGTTTTATTTTGAAAGATAACAAACTATGGAGTTCATTTGCACAATGAACGACTGCTAGAGAAAAGTTTAAGGGGTTAACTCCAAAAGAAAATGAAAATGAATGAACCAAAGGGCCCAGTTGAATCTTTTGATTCATTTGGTCCCGTCTGGAAAAATCGATAGCTCATGTTGAATGTTCAAGCAAAATCCTGAAATTCAGTAAATGCACTCATTTTTGCTTATTTCTAGAGAAAACATAGATAAGTGGGAGAGTCATCAAATACTGCAAATATACCAAAAATGATGGAACTGATTTTGCTGATAGATAGTGGATGTGGATGACTTGCATTGGAACTATTACTTCTTGTCAGGGAAAGGGAATGGATGAAATTAGGAGAAACAATGAAAGGATTGAGAAAGGCTGCTACACAACATCAGTGTTAAGCCACGAAAACAACTGTAGGGAATCTAGAATGCTGAAGTAAATATCAGGGAGCAAAACTATGCCCATTATGCTTTTTGAGACCATAAAACGAACGGGAACAACAATAACAATAATGATATTTGCGTCTATCGGAGAGTCATCCCAGGTTGGAGACAGTCTGTTGCAATAGTTCTCAACACTGTCACCATTCTTCTCGCATACAGCTGATATTGATGATAACGAGGAAGCTGGATATGCTGAGTGCTTGTGTCAGGACACATTTATGATAGACATACACAGACACGCATAAATATATATACATATGCAAACATAATACACACACATATACATACATACATACATACATACATACATACATACATACATACATACATACATACATACATACATACATACATACATACATACATACATACATACATACATACATATATACATATATATATACATCAACTACATAACGCATGACACAGTAGCATATACGACGATGAGGAATTATTATTAACAGATCAGGCTTTCTGGATGGTGATAACACGGGTGGGGTGACAATGGCCATGGTAATGATGTCAGTTCATTGATAATAACTGAGGAAAATACCGAGAACTGCTAGTTGTATCGATAAGGCAGTACTACTAACACTTCTATAAGACCATATTGGTGACATAAGGCTTCATCATTTATTGAGAACAATCACAGATGGAGTTATTGAAGACTACGAGAAGGAGAGAGAGAGAGAGGGAGAGAGAG
>NW_018108418.1:68666-103110 GCF_000183805.2 Loa loa | reverse complement strand
AAAGAAGAAAAAGTGGTTCATGTCACATGCTTTTTTTGGTCAAAAGTATTGAGTTATAAAGTTTTTCTTAATTAAAATTTTACATTTTTTAAGTTCGTAATAATTCTATGGTATAAGTTAATCTTTTAGTAAGAAAAAATTGATAATCATCGTGTCACCAGGAATGTCATATTAGAATTCATACTGTAAAATTATTCGAAAAATTTCTCCTCATTTTATGAAAAACGAAAACTTCCATAGGCAATCCTGCTATTATTAATTAATTCGCAAAGGTCATTTGTTCAAACAAAATTCTATTTAACTTTAAATTATGAATTTTATGATATCGTTTCAATTGCAATTACTTAATGAATGATTAATTGCTGATATGAGTTTATTCTTATTTGTAACATTGCTTCTGAATCTGCTTTTCACCATCAATCTGTTATTAAATTTGAAAAAAAAAGTGGATTTAAACAAAAGTTTTCTTACAGCTTTCGCATTTCAAAATTCAAATTTCTATCAATTATTAAAAAATGAATAATAAAAAAGAAACCATTCCTTTAGTATTGGTATAATGAGAAATTTAAAAAAAGAAAAAATTCAAGATAGTGAAATAGTGATATAAATTAAATGATAAATAATTTAACAAAAATTGTCCTCTCTTATAAATTCTATTCTTATAAAATGAAAATAAATGAAATTTCCATTATTTATTCATTTTATTCTTACAATATATAACAATTAGTAATTAATATTTACTATAATATATCACACAGAAAAGCAATGAAAATAATTTTTTTAATTTGGATCATTTTCATATTTCCATTTCTTGCTTTCCTTTCGTTTTAGCCTGGAAAATATGCCGCTGATTTACCGCATAAAACGGATTTTAACATTAATAAATTGACACAGAAACAAATTGGTGACCTAATTAATGAATATGCTTATGCTGCAAGCTATGCTCAGAAATGTGGTTTGTTTTCATTTGTTTGCATTCAAGAAAAATTGTTTCAATTTTTCGATTTCGAATATTTTGTCAATAAATTTCATCCATTTCTGAAATTTCATCAATTAGTTAGATATTATCATTTTGATTTGGCACTATACATCTTTTGCTTATTTGCTTCCATTATTAATAACATTTGATGTCTATGCTACAATGGTATAAATAATTAGTGGTCTTGTTTGGGTAACAAATTTAGCTAGTTTTGCTATCAGTTCTTATTCATTCAAATATTATGATATATTTGATTTGAATATTAAGTTGAAATAAAGACTTGTCTTTCTTATCACAAAATTCTTATTGTTTTTTTAATAATTATAAATTATGTTTTCTCTAACAATAGCTTAAATTACAATAATTAACTTTACAATGGTTTCAAATGGGTCATTGGAATATCAAATGCAAATTGAAATATTACCATATTAATGAAATCAATACTAATTAAATTTAATTAATCATTTAAGGTTTCAATGGTGTGGAGATTTCATGCACTTATTTTTTTGCTCTTGGTCAACTGATTACAAGCAGTGATAATACCCGTAACGATGAATTCGGTGGCAATTTAGATAATCGTGCCAAAATTTTATTCAAAATTATTCAAGCTATACGGTATCAACCTTTATCATTTTATCAACATTGCCTTGTCATTTGATATATATAATTTGTTTAATTATTTATTTTACAATGAATTTATCAAAGTTTTGCAAAATTTTTACTGTTATGATATTGATTATATGAAAATGATCAATTCAGAGCATTCTCAAATTATATCTAATTTTGAATTTTTTTTTCGAGTTGTTTTTAATTAACATATTTGATTACATATGTTTCCATAAATTTTTCTTCTTTTTTTTCAAGAATGAAAATCTCTAAACCAAGCCGTTTCGTAATTGGCCTCAAATTATTCTGCGGCAATTTTGAGCCTGATTATAACGATGATGAATTTGGTGAATTTATTCATAACGTTGAGGTGATCATCCTAACAGTTTCTTTTCTTTTTTTTAATTTCTCTTCTAACTCTTTTATATAATTACTGGAAATTTTTCATGCATTTTCTGTGAACATTTCAAAAGTTATACAAAACAAATAATGCTAATGAAAATTAAAAATTTTAGATTAAAAAAAAAAAATTTATTTCAACAAAACTATAAAAATAATGATGCAATCAAATTCTTTTCACTTTCTTAATTAATCTTTCTGACAGTTAATCTTTTAATACTTCAGTTTAGCATAACATTGACATTCGTTACTTTCACCTGACGGTTAAACAAATGAATTCAAATGGTGTACTGTTAGTTAACAAATTAGAAACCAATTATTTCAATTATTTTCATGTCATTTCTTACTTTCAAAATAGTCTAAATAGAATGTCAAAGTCTTATTCATTCTACAAAAGTTCTTTATTAATTGATGAATAGTATAAAAGTAATGCATCCAGTAAAATGACAATTAAGTTAAAGAAACGAATGTGCCTTATATAAAATTGTAAAGGTATTAATCACCCTTTCTATTTCTGGTTTTAAGATTATTGTCAATCAGTTTCTTAGTGATTGCAAGACAATTAATCATTTTAATTGATTGACTGAAATTCATTTTTCATCATTTTCTATTTGCCCAGCTTATTTTTTTTTTCTTTTTGTTGGGAAATAAAAAAAGAAAGGAAAAAGAAAAACGTTGTCACAATTCATTCAATAATGCGGTTTAATTTGCAGTTAGTGAAAAATTTTTGAAATTTCAAATTAAAAGAAATTTATTTCATTTCTTTAATCATATCAAAATCAAATATCAAAAAATTGAGTCTTACTTGGTGGTAATCAATTCCTTATCATTGAGTACACAAATGATATCGTCTTATGCATTCCTATCATTTTCTAATTTTCTTTATATCAATTTCAAAGTTTTTCTAATTTAATCAAAATTATTTTTAATCATTCATTTTATTTTTTGCAGAAAACAGGTTTTGATTATATAGCTATAACGGGTGGACAGTATGATTTGATCAAAGATCTAAAACGTGGGGATGATCCGAAGAAGTGTGAATATTTCTATCAAAAATTTGTACTTACAGTATGTTATCTTTCATTTAGTTAATACTTTTAACAATTTATAATTAATACTTTGAAATATTAACATCTTTAATTTCCTACCTTTTTTTTTTTTTTTTTTAAGATTAAAAGATTCCAGTTTAATAAAAGACGAATGACCTTGTTCATTTAGCAGAATCAGCCGAATATCTTTCTAAATTAGATATCGGATTTGATTTTGATTTATGAATTCATAAAATATAATTAACACATACATAAAGATATCTAATTAAGATGAGAAAACATTTGACACGAACAAAATTGTTTATGAATGGTGGATTTGTAACGCTTACGGAAATAATTGCTGCAATCCGTAACGGTTGGGCAGCTGGTGTTTCACTTGCAAGACCTGTAGCTGCTGAACCAGGTGTTATTATGTTTGATTGTAATTATTTTCAAATAATAATTGTCACCAAATAAATTAATATCAAAACCACGATTTTAATTTAAGATAAAAAATTTAAACTTATGAATTAATCTATGCGAACATTTTATCGGAGATCATGGAAGGAAGATAGATTGAGCGGAAATACTTTTGATATATAATTGAGATTACATTTATTTATTTGTAATATTTGAAATGTCAGAAAAACGAATCAAATGTCAAACTTATTGAAGAATTAGTAAACAATTTGCTTAAAGACCTGCCAAAAAAATTATTTGCTGGAGAGGTGAAAAGCGCAACGAAATCATTATTTGAACCAATGGATTATTCCGTCGAGTATATTTTATTTCCTTTTCTTTTTTCTTTTTTTTTCTGTCTCTCTTCGACAAATTTTTTCATCATTTGAGAATATTAAAAATAAAGGAACAAATTTAATTCAATTATCGGAAATTTTTTAAAGCTCAACAAAAAAAAGAAAAAAAAAGCATATGAATATTTTTTTGGGTATAGTTATTGCAGCAGATTGTGGTAAGAAATAACAATGGAGAAATAGCCTTGTAATTAAACTTTTAATTAGAATACAGAAGAGCAGTTTTCTATTATATCAAATTAATTTCATAGCTTTTTAGGATAAAGTTTGCCGGATCACAGCTTTGGCAGCATGGTTATTCATTGACTGTAATGGATGCATCAAATCCTGATCATATCGAACTATTCAAGAAAGATTTACATTTGCATGAAAAGCAAAAATTACTTGCTTCGAATGATAATGAAACAGTGATTGGTTATCCAAAAACAATTCTGCATCCAGAATTGCTGGATGAGGATATGCTTAAACGAATTCAACAATCAAAAGTGATCGATTCTACTGTAGCTGCAACATTAGACGAACAACCAGTAAAAATTGGAGTAACCACAAAGATGGATGATGATATGGAGAGTATGCTAATAGAGGATGAAACACATCATATGATGAAAAAACAATTGGATTATGGTGCACCGGGTGATTTGCAGGAAAATACTGTTGAAGATTCGATTCATAAAGTGGTGAAACGACATGAAAATTTAGCTGATGTTGGTGTGGATATAATTGAGGAAACCATTGAAAAAGTGATTGTAACCCAATCAGATTTCACGGAACCAACACAACTAAAGCCAACTGAATCAGAAAAGCAAGAAGTACAAGCTGATGATGTCATCAAATATGATGATGGAATTTTGAATGCAGCTGCGGAAACAGTGGATGCTAGCTTTAGTGATGTGAAAACTGTACTGGAAGCTACATTTAAAGAAGATCTTAAAATTGTAGATGAAGTGGTTAAAGATATCAGCGAAGGATTACGTAAGGAAGATGAAGAAATCAGCACTGAAGCGGCAACTGATAAGGACGAACAACACGAGAAGACTTTGTCTCCTACTCAACAATCAGAAATTAAGGGAACAACAGAAGTGATCTCAGGATTATCAGATGATGATAAACCGATTATTTCTGGAATCGTTGAGGAAGTTCGAAATGCTAATGATGATACAATGAAACCGATGGAGGAACAGACTGCGGAACAGGAAAAAATAGAAAATACAATTACTGAAAATGAGAAACATCCAATGATTGACAGGGAGCCTCCAGTTGGAGATGAGAATTATGCCATTGATGAAAATGTTGTGGAAGAGGTAATGCGTAAGGAAATATATGATGGTGTTTCAGCGGAAATGACGACATCATTTATGGACGATCCGATGGCGCATCAAACTGAATTGACACCTGGAAAAGGTGATGAACAGTTTACGGACGCTTCGGGATTTCAGGACACCGAAGGACATCATGAATTAACAGAAAGTACCGATAAGGAGCAACAGGATCATTCTAAAGACGACACAGTAGGTTATGCTCCTGAAGGTGTAACGGAAGCTTATATTCCAAAAGAAACAACTGAAGATCATATTCCAGAAGGTATGGAAGAGCAATTTTTGGAAAAAACTGATGGAACTGATACAACGGAAGATTTAACTGATAAGCATTTCCACGAAGATATAGGTAGTGATGTAAAAAGTGGTTCACAATCAGAAGCAACAATATCAAAAGATATGACAGCTGATGATCATGATCATGTCCAGGAATATCCCATAGTTAAGGATCAACATCCGGAAGGCTTACAAGAAGGGGAAGTTGATCAGGCAGGACTGAATGAACTATCAGGTGAAGCAAACCATTACAACGTATCATCAGCAACATATTCAACATTATTTGGTTCAACGTTAATGGGCGAAAATGAGGAGCGTGTTGTATATGACGAATACAACATTAAACGTTCTGTTCCTGGGCAATCACCCGAGGAAACTTATCGCGGTGAAATTTATGGAATTTCCAGTGGTGAATCAAAGGATATGGAAAGTGGTGAACATATATCGAGTGAAAAAGTTGACTTAAATCAGGTAGAGCCAGAATTTGATGCTGACAAATCTGCAATGGATCATAGTACAGCGACTCATAGATTCGGATTAACTGGCTTTATTTCATCAGCTCTACCAGATTCTGTACAAAATTTGATCTCATCTACGAGAAGTAAATTTGATGAGATGCTCAGTGAAGGAGACGGAAAACATCAACCGGATTTGCAATTCACGATGAAAACAGAAGAAATGATGGGAGATGATGGGCGTAAATATGAAGTTCATACTGAGAGCTACACTGTTTCTAATGCAGATCATAGGTTATCATCGGATTTCGGAGATACCAAAGCATTTTTAACTGGTGATTCAGATAAATTCAAGGTGGATGATGATAATTTAACTGGTGGATCCACTGATACTCATCATTCTGTCGAAACTACTATCACAACAATGACGAGCCTGGATGACAAGGAGCCCAAAAAACATCGAGATGGACTGTTTGGAGACAAAAAAAGTACCGATGAGCTTGATTTTGAATTCATCCATTAAAGTTTTAGAGAAAAAACACATAAATGAAAAAAATATCTATACAAATCATACAAAAAGGAAATTTAAAAAAAAAAACCATCAAATTTTCAAAAATAACTTATGAAGAAAAAAATGAAAAAAAAAACGAATTGGATTTTTTTAAATTTCATAAAGTATTAATATAAATATTCACATGGATATTTGCCATAAATATTTCATTCATTTTGTATATTTTAGCTAAAATCAACAATTTGCTTATTTCGTTAATATTTTTGCGAAAAAAAAAATAAATGAATAAATAAATAAATAGAAATAGCATTCACAATAAGAGAAACAAATTAATCTGTAAACAATTAAACATTTGATGCGCATTATACAAGACATATATTCTGTTTTAAACACATGGAATTTATTTATTTGTTTATTTATTCTTTTCTTTCCCTTTTTTTTTCTTTCCTCTTTTTAAATTAATCGTCTTTAAATTGTGTCGAATCATAATACTGATATATATATATATATATATCTTTCTGTAGCATACTGTTCGCATAATATGCCATTTATATGAATGAGGAAATAACCAAGAAGACAAAAGAGAAAATCAGAAATCAACCTGAAATTCCAATTTCCATCAGCCATTTTCTTTCTTCCGGTTTCTTCCAATTTTTTGTCCATTCAAATTAGCTTCATCACTTTTTCTTTATGTTGTTTGGCGGAATTTGTAACTTCATTTTCTTCTTCTAATCTTTCTTAATCATGTTAAAAGCTCTCTTTCTAATCATTACATTGTTCAGAGATTGTCAGAGATCATTAAAAATTTACAGATCATTAAGACCGGAATGGAAAGAAGAACGAAAAGAAAAATGGATGGATAAATATGCTTTTTCAGATCAGGAATCGATGATATGTGTATTATAGCTATGATACGGCTATTTTCTCCTAATGATTCATACTCATACCTTTGCTTGCTTGAATTTAATATAATCTAGCAAATGCATCGTCAATTAGATTGAAGAGAGCGTTCGATGTCAGAGGCAAGCGAAATTGACAGATGTCAGAGGTAAGCGGAGTTGACAGCACTAGAGAAATGACAAGAAACCATATGAAGTAATATGAATAAATGATTAATTTTAATAGGTATTTTTTTTTAATAGTGGCAACAAATCTGGAACTGTTGCAATAACTTTTGTGGGAATAACTTCAAGCAAGTGGTGCTCATTAATTTAATTAATTAATTTCTATAACGGTAATTTAGAATATTTTGAGAAGTCGGATGTACAAATCAGCAAAATGTTTGGATAGCTCCTTCAAAAATTTTTAATTTAATATGAAATAGATTCATGATAAAATTTAGCCCTTAATTTGTTTGCAAATTTTCCCTTTCTTTTCTATTATTTTAATTTGCTTTTTTATGTATGAACTAATAGTAATTGGATATAGTTATTAATGATTGAAATTTAGGTTAAATCTATCGTAGCATTTCAAATTTTCATTTTACATCAAATGTGATAGCCAGTCTTTCTGTTGAATGAAATCTTTGCTACATTAGGTGATGATATTTTATTTGAAGCAGAATTTAAGCGGGCTTAATTTGTTTTTGTTTCTTTCTTCTTCTTTTTTTTTCTTTTTTTTTTTAAACAGCATTAAATTATACAGAGTGTGCAAAAATTATAAAACTACCTTGGAAAAAAGGAGAAAAAGAATTGATTTCAATGTAATTTCAGGTTTGAAAGTAAGCCAAGAAAAGATTTGAATTTAAAAAAACATTGCAATTATGAGCACATCTCTCTACTTGCTAATATAAAAACCAATATTGATTGATCATTTTATGCTCAAAAATGCTTTTTTTTTTCTTTAATGAAATAAAGCATATATCATTTTTAAGCAATAGTAAAATATGGCAATATTGATTGGTTTAATACTTTAAATAATGATGTTATCTTCTTACCAACTAAAAAATCATTTTCTAATTACAGCAAATGTCATCTCAAAATTTTTGCCACCCTGTATAATTTGCAAATTCGTGCAAATATCCATATTATCTATAATTTTCTCACAAAAACAATTATTATTCTTGCATAGTTATAGGAATGCTAATAAATGAAATATTTGCTCCATTCTTTTTTTTTCTTTTTTTTTTTGCTTTTACAAAATTATTACTTTCTCTATACTTTTGTATTTTTGTAAGGGTTATTTTGTAAAAAACATTTTTTTTTTTGCGAATGAAATTTGATTTTTTAAAAAAAAAGAAAGAATCGAAATCGATTAATCAAACAAATGTACGTTGATATTAAAATTAACTATTGCTACTATATTTTAAATCTTATCAATTTTTTTTATTTTTCATACTAAATTCAAAAATTTTTATGTTTAACAAAAACGAGGATGCAAGAAATTGGCATATAATTTTTGCATAACTTTGATAATATTTGATAACTGATATCGGATTTATCTTTTTCCATCTTTTCCCTTTATAATTTGATTTCATATCAGATTTATTGGTATTTTCGTTATTGCAACTTTGTTTTATTAATGATGGCATCAACGATTAATCAATTAACTATTTTCCAATTGACGTTTTAATGCCTTGAAAAACGTGATTTTAAATTTTCAATTTCGAAATCGTTGATTTAGAAATTATTTGAAAATACAAAATATCATTCCATCGTTCCACTTTACTTTCCCAGGTTTTGTGAAATGTTCTTAAAATTAAAGAAGTTAAGGATGATTAGGATGCTAATACTTGATGAAGAGAATTTCCAAAGAATAAATAAACCTTAACTTTAGGAAATTTCTTACAATGTTTCAGATTGCTAGTTCCAAAAAAAAAGTCATATCCAAGATATTTTTTTTACAGTTATCCGATGTTAGATTTTAAATTTTACACTTATCCGATAAAATTAAATCTTTATGGCACTTTTTTTTTCTCGCTATTGCATCATAGGAATCGTTCATGAATTAACTGAAATCAGTGAAATGGAAACGAATTTAATAATGAATTATCTGGATTTGTTTTTTTTCTTTTAATCCATCTATTTCTGAACCTGTCTGCATTATATTTCATCTTGTTTCTTTTCTTATCAAAAGACCTTGATGGATCAGTTTTAAAAGCTGCAATTGTGGATGGAAGAAATTGGATTCGAACTTAAGCTGATTTGAAATTTATTTTAGAAGAGCATATTTTGATGAATATTTCTTTGCTTTGTTTCTTGATGATATAGTATTTAGCTTGTCAAATTCGTTCAAATGTTATTTTCGCGTGAAATTTTCTTTAAATATGTAATAAATGATGCTTGAGATGATTGAATGTATCGCAACTTATTAATTGAATTTCAACAATTGCCATTCTGAATTTATCATTCACGTTCACATACTCAAACTATAAACGTACGAAATGAATTTATCGAGAGGAAAATTTCATCTTAATTTTAGGCTAACTTTTTCATCAAGTACCATTTACATTGTTGTAGATACAAAATAAACCACATCTATTATCATATACATAATAATTAATTTGCCCAAAATAAATGCAAACATTTATGCAAATCATATTTAACACAAGAAATCTTATTCATAACAATTATTATTCCGCAAGTAATTAATCCTGCTAGAATGGAATTAAGAAATCAGGAAGATTTATAAATTTAACTGGATTGTTAACATAATTTTATTGAAGGTCAAAGGTTAGCAAGGGTCTTTTGCATTTATACAAAGACCATATGAGTATAAAGAGCTATTTTTTTTTTTCCTAATTTGATCGACATTTAACATTCAGAAATTCCATTCATTCCGATGAAACAATTGCTATGAAATGAAGGTAATCTTTACTTTATGCTAATTCATATTTTGCTTAAATATTTTACATTCAAGTAAAGCTAAACAATCAAATTATTCAAATTCATTTCCTTGTAATGAAAAATAAAAATTTAAATAAAAATAAAAATCAAAATTTCATTTTGATAATTAATAAAGTATTGTCAATTAAATCATTTACTAATTAAGTGTTACAATTTATAAGCAAGTGAATCCATTTTGCTTGATAGCATAACATAATTAAATTTTAATGTGCACAATAAAATATGTAAAATTAAAAATTTCAACTTATTACTTCTATATCTTTTTCTTTTTTTTCATTATCAATTTATAGCTATAAAAAATAGGAATACATGTAATTTTATAAGCAAATAAAACAAGATAAAGTTTCTCTTTCTTTTTTTTGATGGCACATGCCACTTTAATTTAAATTCGAAATGATTATACCATTAATGGGATTTGAAAAGGAATCTATCTGATGCAATACAAAATATTTATCCATCTCTCTCTCTCTCCCTCTCTCCCTGTCCCTCCCTCTCTCTCTTGTTTTATTATAACAATTTTGTGAAAATTCCAAGCATAAAAATATTTCTGATCGATTTTATCGCACTGTGCTTCCGCCAATTTGTCACCTCTGGCCTATGTGTTTGTCGCACCTTTTGAAATAAAATGAAATTATAATTGCTACTATAAAATTGTGAAAATGTTGCAAAAGAACAAAAGTAGAACTTTTTCTCTTTAGATTCTCATTGCTAAAACATTATTTTATACCAATGAATTAAAATTAATTAATAGTAATGTTTATTGGAAGATTATTATGGGAAAATTTGGTTCATAATTTTAAAAAGTGGATTATCAGCACATCAGGGAATTGAAAGGAATTGAAAAACTGATCAAACTGTTATCAATTAAAACTGATATGATCATTTAACATCAATATAAAGAAATCTTTCCTTTTTTTTTGACCCAATGGGAAAGAAGGAGAAATGTTTTAAATGTCATTTTAGCCAATGGATATTTATATGCTAAAAACATGAAAATTAACTGAAAAGTTTGGTAACAATTTTACTGAAAGACTTTGAATTTGAATTTGATAATTTAGATTTGAATTTATTTAATCTTAAAATTCACTGAATTCGCATACATCTAGAATAGAAATCTGATGAAACAAAATACAGTATATAGTTACCTTATTCATAATAACTTCGCCAGGCATACGCCATTTTTTCAATGTATGTACCGGTTTTTTAGGATTCGTTTCACTGAGGATAATACCCAATTCCGGAAGTACTTTATCCCGTATGCGATCACATTCCTACAAATTGAGTACGTGAAATAAGCAACGTATAAGTTTTGTAGAATTGTGAATTGCACGAAATTGAAGAGATGATCCGATTAGATGGAAAGTATAAATAAATTCTCAAGAAATGTTATCAAATTTCTATTTGGCAGAAAACCGGATTTGTGCAATGTAATCACATTGCTTGTTAAATTAGATTTAATAAACAAATCTATAAAATCTCTGGTTCCCGTAGGAAATTCAGGAAAAAGAATCGGAAAATAAAGAACTATCATAATCAAATAAAATGATCTAGCAATTGTTGAATTCAGGATAGGTTAACGATGCAATACGAAAAATTCCGAAATGCTTTAATCAATTCCTCAAGTGATACAATTTTTCGCAATAAAAGATTGAAAGTTATCAAGAGAAGACAATGAGAATATAGCTAAAATAACAAGAAATTGTTAAGATTAATGAAATGATCTACTGCTATGAAATGAATAGAGTTAAAACATTGATGAGATTCAAGAGAATAATAAAACTTGTTAGATAAAATAAGATAAAGATTGAGAAAACAATAAAAATATAAATGTACAGATACAATAACAATTATTAAAAAAGATTTTAACACAAGATAATAACGAAATTTTAATGTTATATTTTGTTGAATGTTTGATGAAAGTTAGGAAAATATGATATTAGATAGATAACAAACTTTTCTAATATTAATACATTTATCAAAATATTTTTTCTTTTTTTGTTAATAAAATCTGCTTTATTAAATGCATCGATAAAAAGTTATTGAAATTTAATTTCATTATTCATCCTGGTAAGTGTATCTAAAGCAAAGTTTCAGTACCTGTCAAAAGAAAAAAAAAACAATTCATTATATTAAAAGAAAAAAAATTGCAACCATGAAAATTACAAAAATAATGAAATTCATTACATTCGAGAAGAAACCATAATTCCGGAAATATTGGAATTGAATAAAAAAAAAGAATTTATGAAATTATCATTATATGGAAAAAAAATTATCATTATAAATGAATTTATCATTACATGAAAGAAATGGAAATTCGGGAAACATTGATGATTGTGAAATTTTTTTAAATATTTTAACATCGATTGAAATTATATTTTTATCTTCTATCAACTTTTTTAATTCTTCTTTTTTGTTTCCCCATATTTTCATACAAATTTCACTATTTTTTTTTTCACAATTTCACAATTATTCTTCACCTATCAGATTTACTGATCATGTTGCACTTTGATATCAATAATTTTAGCTGGAATTTTCTACATTAATCAAAAATTTGACATAATTACTTTGATGATATCGTTGATATTCCTTTGTTGAGCCAATTCCGAAATGGTTTCTTGGAAAACAGTTAATGCGCTAACATAAGGCCTGATCAATTCATGGGGAGAAGTATTCAGTAAAGTATCGCAAATTGATGTCACACTGAAAAATGATTTTGGAAAAAAGAGAGAAAATTTTGATTGATAAACATTGCGTGCAAAAATGGATAAACCTGAAATTAACGGAGAAAATATTATCGATATCTTTGGATGTAATGCCAAGTATTTTTAATAATGAAATCATATACGTAGCAATATTTCGTAATAGCAAACAATTCGGACTTTTATTTTCTTCTTCCTGAAAAATTAGCATATCAAATTAATTTGGATCTATTCATTTCAAATAACCATCTAAATTCATAGTGTTTATTCGTCTTCAATTTAAATTATACAGTAATTTAGCTGAGTATAGAAATGAATTTGGATTTTCCGGATTGGAAATTTTATGGATATCAACTGCTAAGTTGTAAGTTATCATCTTTGCATGCATTATGTTTTAGTTCCACTCTGTAAAATTTAATTTTGAATATACTAAGCGTGCTCAAATTAAAATTTTTAACCCAAATTGAATTTTGATCATACTTTAAATTGTTCTTTCACCATCTCTTTGGTTCAAATCTTTGCTTCTGCAATGCGGAAAGAAATTACTGTAAATTTAATGATACCACAGCAAATAAGAAATGTACATTGGAGCGTTAACTACCGTTCAATGCATTCTTTTGACAACAAAAATTATTATCCCGAGTTTCTTGAAATGGTAAGTATCGGAAGTTTTCAAAATTTAAATCTAAACATGTATATATGAAACTTAAACAGCTAATTCACATTATCATAATTTTTATCAAACATTGACAAATTTCATGAAACAAATTACTGCTAACCATTTCATTAATATACTCTTTACCAAGGTTAATTAATTGATATAATTTTTCAACGATAATTTTCACATCAATAGCATTACACAATGTGGCATTTACCGCAGATTTTATCTTGAAAAATTCATCCATTAATTGCAATTCCCTTTTGTCATATTTTTGATAACCCTGTAAGATAATTTTTGATAGTAATTTCAAAATGAAATTTCCTAATAACTAAATTGACATCTTATTTAGGATTTCAAGCGAAAAAAATAATTAAGTCCAATTACTCATTTTCATTTCCTCATATAACATTGCAATTGCAATTAGCTGTCCTGGAAGAAAACTAATTTTAGAAACCGACAAGTAATTACTACTATCAATTTATGGCATAATATTTCTATTATTTCATTCTCATGGAAGCATAAAATATATAAATAGAAGAAAATCAGTGTGATTTGTAAAAAGTAAGTAAATGTAAGTTAGTAATATTGAATTGAATAAATGGATTGAAATGCAAATTTAAATAAATTTAAAAATATTAAATGAAATGAAAAGATGAAGAAATTAAGAGAAAGACCTCGTTAATATCCGGCTTGTAATGGTGTTGAATGCATTTTCTAACTGAAAGCAGGAATTCATTGGCAATTTTTTCAAATCCTGTTGCTGCATTCATTTCCATATTTCCCGAATGATAGCAAAACTTTAATTCCTGAAAATTTGTTGAAATTTCACGTAAAACGGTGGTAAATTTCCGGAATTGAGATATTATATATGTATATTTTAGACAAAAATTTAACATTCATAATCTTAACAGTCTAATCTCAATCGTACTCTTTATTTAATAACAGATAAAATGGATATTTTCCTGAGAAGAAAAACAAAAAAAAAAAGGTCAGCAAAAAGTCAACAATTTATAAACACCATCTATAAGCCAGGAATGTACAGTAAGAAGGAAGAATGATTTTATCATTTTCATTCATTAGGAAAATGTAAAATTGAAAATAAAAATGTCAGATTAAAAGTGGAGAAATTTTCGAGAAAAAAAAAAGGATCCCAATAAAAAATATGGGAGATGAATGTAATAAAATATCACTCATCTTTAGCAGTCTTCAAAACAGTATAATGTTAAAAGATAGCATTATCGATTAAACTTTGAAAACATTTGCGCATTGAGCGATGTATAACAAATGACAATTTTATATCAAACAATTTGAATGTAAAAACTGAAATAAAAGATGAACGGAATCTATGTTTACATATATATGCATATATATATATATATATATACTACTCGATTATGAAGTGCATATAAATGTATGCATGCATATGCATGTCTATGTTGCATGCACATGTAATGCGAACGCTTATTTTTGACATTTGAGTAAGGGGAAAAAAAAAGAAAAAAAGCGCTTCTTAACTGTATTTTTCGAAAAGAAGTTGAGAAAAAATGTATTAATTCCACATGTACAATTCCATTTTGAGCGTAAATATTTGATTTTGTTTCAAGAATGCAACAATTCCAATTCGTATACAACAAATGCATTTGACAAACTCTGTGGTACTTCATTTGACAAACTCTGTGTACTTCATTTGACAAACTCTGTGGTACTTCATTTGACAAACTCTGTGGTACTTCATTTGACAAACTCTGTGGTACTTCATCCCGTAGATAAAACCAACATTTCGATTCTTGCTTCATGTTAAGATGTGATATTTCAGAAAGGCAAATGTGATAATAAAATTTATGGAATTTCCTTTTATCTTTCAAATTTAATTTGAAAATAACGAACAGTATGATGGTATACTTCTAATTCAATTAATTTATCAAATCATTTAGATTAAAAAAGAAAAAAAAATAGCCAACTTGAAATTTGATAGCCATGAGGATTACGTTTAGCTGAAATAAATTATTTCAAAAAAATTATTTCGAAAAAATTTATTTCTTAATTGGAAAACAAAAATTATTGTGATTACTCCTGATGATAACACTTAGATGTTCATGAAATAATTGGAATGAAACTAAAAATAAGTAAATTTAGTCATTGGATTAACTTCATCAATTGCAACAGAAAGCATTTTAGGCTTAAATGACTTAGCAAATTTTACTCATCGTGAACTTTTCTACCAAGAATTGTTAAATTAACTTTCCTGCCTTTGTATAACCATTCAAAATTAACTGATTGTTAAGCCTGTAAAAAGTAAATAAACAAAGATCATTAAACTTTTAAAGAATAAGTAAACAAATTGATTGCTGCAATGATAAGATAAAATATTATGAGTATTAGTAAGAAAAAAAAAAGAAAAAGGACGAGAAAAGAATTTGATATGATTGATACATAAAGTAATTGATTCAATTCAATTCATTGTATTTTTTATCATTTATTTCAAGCTTAACAGTTGCATATCTATTTACTTTATACTTTGTCCCATTGCTTTATCATAATTTGATGAAAAATATTTTGGGATGAAAAATTTCTGGACATTTTTCCAGTTAGAAATTTGTGAATATATCTTCAAATTTTTATCATATCCTTCTAAATTCCATTTACTTGTTACAAGTAAAAAGTAAAAAAAAAAATAGTAAAAAATAAGTAAAAAGGTTAAAAGTGAAAAAATTCCTAGCAAGAAGTTTGCTACAAGTAAAAAAAAAACTATTAAAGGGGGGAAAACTTCTTGTCGCATGATTTTTTTTTCGGTTCCAGCATCTACCGGAATTTCTAAAAATCATTGTCAATATGAGTATTTTGGATGACTAATTACCAGTTTGAGCATTAATTGGTACCGGATCAGAAAATATATCCAAATGAGATTAGTCATTGCGCATGTGCAAGAAAAAATGCGGCAAGATTATATTAGTGCAGTGTTTGAAATCCGGAAATGATATCATTTCGAAATTTTCTGCTACAATTTCAAAATAAACAAGAATGAATGGATTGCTTTAGCTATTCATCATTTCCATTATTTGTTAAAATTTCATTCAAGAGAAACCTAAAGTACCATTTATCGTTCCTTTTCCGGTAATATCTTCCGTATCATTGGGACCTGTCATATGATCGCACATAATGCTAAACGCAACAATGTTATAAATCAAATTATGAAAGGTTAATGGAGTAATGGTTAAAAACGACTGACTTATTATAGATGAATAAAGGTTATAAATATGTAAACCGTAAAGTAAAGATGAACTGTAAAAGAGTTGAGATTAAATTAAGTAAACAAAAAAAAAAAAAATAATGATTACATATCAATTGCTATCAGTAATATAAATGATATTTTAAAATAAAAAAAGAAAAAGAAAAAAGAAATTGATGGAGGAAAAAAAAAGAACTTTCAAAATATGAACTTTCATAGCAATTATTGTGCAAAAAGCGTCGCAATCGTTCCTTTAAATACAGTTCCATTCATTTTATTTTTTATTTTTTTTTTAAATCATTCGCTTTTTTTTTCTCTTACTTCCTTCTTCTCTTCAAAAAGGTCAACTATTTTCATTTTTCAATAAATAGGAAAAAGAAAAAAAAAAAAGATTTCTAATATAGACAATTGCGAAATGACCAACTAATTGAAACGAACAAAATGAAATAAGAGCGACAAATTAATTGAAATTAAAACCAAACAAAAGTAACAAATTAATTTTTTTTCTTACAAAAATACTAAATCAAGAAATCTCAGGACTGTTCCTAAATTGGAATATTACTAGCTATGAGAAGGGTATGCAGGAAAAAAAAAAAAAAGTGCAGCCTTTGAAGAAAAGGAATGTTCGGACTATTTCTAAATACTTTGGAATGATGCACATCTAAAATATCAACATACCGTTTATTTCAAGAAATTGATTAAGATTTGATTCATTTATAAAAAAAAATGTTCCGTCATTTTAATTACATATGTTTAAGATGACAAAATACACAAATTTAGCAAAATTTCAAAATTTTGAAATCATACAGAAATAATTTCAATTTGAGAAAAAAATATTACGCATTCAAAGACAAATTCCTAGGCAAATCATTGCCATTCATATTGTTATTAGATATAAAAAGATAATAACAAAGATTTTTTTAATAAATAATATATTCAAATATCCATCTTGACCATTATCGGACAATACTGTAAGCTGATAAAAAGGATATTCAAACATGTGTCTTAGCACTATCGGACAGTGCTGTCATCCAATACGAAGGGTCACTATATGGAATATGGTGGTAATAATGATTTGATATGGTAAATGATATCCATATAATGGTTGTATTACTGAACACATTATGGTAATTTTTTGAAAATTTCAAATCTTTAAGACAAAGTAAACCTAATAAAAGTAAATAAAATAAAAAAAAAGGCAATTTGTTTCGGCCTTCATTTGGTCATTCTTTCTTATTGAATGACCAAATGAAGGCCATGAAAAATATGAGTTAAGCCGCAGAAAATTATTGGTCTATTTAGTCTAATAAAGAAACAAAAACGATAGTCCATCCACTCAAATGGGATATTTCAATTGCTAACATTTGTCGGATTATTGAAATTAAAGTTACGTCCAAATCAAATTTCTACGATATCTACTAGATAGGATGATGAAATTCTGTAAGTAAAATTAAGGCAATGAGAAAGATATAAGCTAACGATGAAGGGAAGAAAATCACAAAGACATCTCAATCATAACTCCGATGGAGCTTATCAAAGCTTATCACAGTTAAAGCTTATCAAATCAAAGCTTACCACAACCAAAGCTTATCACAGTTGAAGGGCTCAGAATCAAAGAGCACTGAATGACTGGTCATTTTTGGTCATCACGTTTTCCTGACCATATTATAACAGTTATTATCGATCCTTCCAGAATTTGATTGGGCAAAAAGCAAATTTAATTTGACTTGTAAATTAAACTAGATGTGAAAATATGACATATACTAAAACTTACACCAGACATTTAATTTTTTTGGAATTTTTTTTTTCGGAAACTTTTGATCCTTTCAAAAATTTCGAAGGTGACAATTTGTGACAACAGAGAATTTCCATATTTTGTTATCATATCAATAAGTAACACAATGGGATGTAAGGAGATGTTTCAGGAGAGGAAAGATGAGATAATATGTGGAAATTGAGAAAGATACAGGGATAATGATAATGAGCATCAAAAGTTTTTTGTATTACTGAAGAGAGCGCAGAGATTGATGCAACGAGATAGAATGCTACGGACGTTAAGAGAAACGGCACAAGAACAACGAGCATACATTGTACCAGTGATTGAAAGAGGAAGAGTGTGATGCGAAAAAGGTATTCGAACTTGTCAAGTATTGCTCAGGTTTTATTTCATGATTGGTCTGTTCTGGAATTATTAATTTTGATAGAGAGGGGAATGTTCCTGTTGACACGTTGTTTCACGTCGGGCCACATTACTTCTGCATTGCTTGCGTACGTCACCTACGCTTGTTGAAACGTAATGAAACGTAAGAAATGTTTGACATGTAGTAATGTTTTTACGAATTTAAGCGATAGTCGTTAAATAGTTGCCTAAAATTTGTAAAGTAAAGAAAGGGAGGATAGTGACGCTTAAACGTGTTTTACGTCTATTCAAGTTCGTGTTGGTACCAATGAAATGCTAATTTAATACATATTGCAGCATGAAATTGTTGGTAAAATTATTGGAAAACGGATCATACTTATGCGTACATAGTATTACATCTAGACGATTGCTTTCCGGATCTACAGTATTATGTTCCAGATATGATCCGAAAGTATTTCGTGAACCAATTGTCGACCTGGAACAGGTTGTTGCTATTATGTATAGTATGGATTACCATGTCCTTTTACCAATAATTCCTTCATATTATCAAAGTTTAACAATTATTTGGTTAGTGTGAAATGCAGGTGGTAATATGGCAGTTGGTCTTAATCAGCTGTCACTGAGTTTCATTTATGATGGTCATGTTAGTAGCCAGCTTGCTTTGCTAAGTACCATACCGTTCACTGCTGTAAAGCATATTGTAGAGCTGTAATAAAATCCAACAAAAGCTTAGCATATCGTTCTTCATCATACGGAAAATAAAATTTTTGTGATGTATTACTTTTCTTAAAAGTGAGTCGTTATTACACGCTACCATTTGAAGAAGAAAAAGAGGAATATAATTGAACTCGTTTATTCATTTCAAATTTGTCAGAATAAGGTTGTTTGATTTGTATTACCTCCTGCATTTTTTTTCTCTTCCTTTTGTAACAGCTTCTTCACTGGGTAATCCAGCTGTCATTTTGGGTACAAAAATAAGACGATCCAATATGTTACAACATATGAAGAGAGAGTAAAAAGACCTTAGACCTTAAGCCTATATCATTCTCATCAGACTGTATGGAATAGTGAATTGAAGGATTTGGAATTTTTTTAGTCATTTTCAGCTTAATCAACCACTGGATCCGGAAGATGATCGCCGATACTGCTATATAAAAGCAATGACCAGTGTTCAGACACCAGTTTTTTATCGAAATGCTGTCATAGATAGGTTAATTAATGTGTGTATGCTGCGTGGAATGAAAGGTTAGTCAGAATATTTCATTAATCGGATGGAAATTTTTGATATTAATCTGGGATTTCATTTCATATCCTTTTCGTTAAGTACCAAAAGTAGGACTCTTTTGAAACCAGGCGTTTAAATTTTGGATAGTCCTGTTTGAGTCTTTCTTGTTTGGCTCTTTGGCAAAGTATATTATATTCTGGACGTTTTTGTAATATATTATAACTCTATCTCCCAAGGTTCAGTAATTTCCAAAGTCGTGATAGTTCTCTGTAAGAATTCTTGGTTAAAGCAATCTCTGTGTTTGGTTTATTCACTGATTCGTTAGGTAGCTTATGATTTATATTATTGAATCTTATTGCGCCTAACTTTTAGCATATGGTCTTCCTTTCAGAATTCAGAATTTAAATAACGTGTGAGACTTGTGATACTTTCTGTCACGTATCTTTGAAATATCATGCCATCCTTCTTAGAATCACCAGATATTTATTTAAATTGAAAAGCTTTTAAGTGGGATCAAAATGAATGTATCCTATGCTTTATCTTTTTTTATTACAGAAAAAATGCAGAATATTGTTTTGGAAGCATTAGAAATAATAAAAAGACGTCAGTACAATTTGTGGAGAAATGCTAGTGATGAACAGAAAGAGAAAATAGAGCTTGATCCTGTAGCAATTACCGAGAAAGCTATCAAGAATTGTTGTCCTATAATGATTTTACGTCCATTTATTCGTGGTAAGTCCTTTTTTGTTCACTTTTTTCATTTTTTTTAAAATTTTGCTCAAATGGTTTTGTTTTAATGGAAATCAATTTCAAATGATATATGAAATGTGTGAAAAGGAACAGATATTTACTTAAATTTTGTCGTTTAAAGGTACATTCAATCTTTGCTGGGAAATCTTTGCATTAAGTGACCACAAAACTTCTTCCTTATCCTTTACGAATTTATTGATGTTTACTTGGTTGGCATACATCCTGTCAAAGTAATTTTGCGCTTATCGGCTCCTTATTTTATTTGATTTCAACTCAATGCGCGGTTGAATTATGCCGTATCAACTTTGTTCTTGAAGTTTAATGTCAAATGATTCTTACGCTGTTTTTCTCACTGTCAGGAATTTATTCCTCCTTTTTTTTAGGTGGGCAAACTTATATGGTACCATGTCCGATATCGGAGCACCACGCTGAATTCAGAGCAATGAAAACAATGCGCGATATCTGCCGACAAAAAACTTTCCATGGTGCTACTCATTTTCAGCACATCTTAGCTGATGAATTGCTTGCTGCTTACAAAAACGAAGGTTTAACAGTGCAAGCAAAGCAGGAATTGCACAAACAGTGTGAAGCAAATCGAGCTTATGTTCATTATAGGAGACAGTAAAATGCGTGCGATTTTCGATTTGTTAATAGTAAATATGTGAGATATTGTCTAATGTTTTGTTATGCTACACCATATCGACATTGCATTCTTGAGTTTTTTATCATCTATAAATTTTCCGATGTACATACATAACCGGTTTTAATATATTGACACAGCACAAAATTCCTCTGAAACTTCCACAGATTGTTGTGTTTTTCTATTATCAAATGGTGAATTTCAGGTCTTATGATATCTCATGGGTATTTCATAAAATACTTCAATATGATATTGATAGTCATATTGATACGTAAGCACACATTTTTGTGTTCGGATTTTACACGTTTATGCAGTGAATTTTTTCATACAATTAGAATGAATAAATAATTGCACAGTGTTCTTCATGCGATTTGTTTAGGTCTATCGAACCTGTTTCACATTTTTTTCGTGAGTTGAAAGTTTTCACCAATAAAATGTTTCGTAGTGTGGTGTTGTAGTGAATAGTGTCTACATTGAGCTGAAGCAAAGCCTGGTTTATTTTTGTTTTTTTTGGAAATTATTCCTGCTTTGCAGATCAGAAAAATCAAGCTACTTGCATGAAGTTTTGTAGGGTCCGTATGGTAGCTTGAAGCTTGTGCCTAAGCAGCTCCCGAAATCCTTTCGACATGAATTGGTTGTTTTTTTGGTTTTCTCCCCATTTTCATTATAATTCATTACTTTGTTTTACAGTCTTATTGTCTTTCCGGGTTTTTCACACAATGTAGTGTATTCTTAAACAATGCCTTGTTTAATAATACAAGCATTATGTGGATGTAATTTATCAAGTTATTGTTACCACCGTATTTCTTAGATATATCCGATTTTTCAATTGTACTGATTAATGATCGCATTTTGATTGAGAAACTTCCTGGATATTTATTTTTAAAGCTGGATAAGTGGTAGTTCAGATAAAAAAGAACCAGCGAAAAATACACTGTAATTACATATGAGGAGATTCTGACAATATGTTACTGCTGTTTTATTTGTCATAAAATGTATCTGTTTTTTAGGATATTATGGTATTATTCAGGAATTAACTTGCTAGATGATGGCAGCCAATACGTTATTGTTAAGTGATTTCGAGCATCAGTACTCAGTGCAGACTGCTGAAATTACAGCACGTATCGGACGTTTGAGAGATTTGGACAAAAATGGGCGAGTTGAAGGGATTCATCAGATTCAACGTTTATTGGTTGATGTTGAAAATCTTCTGGAACAAATGGAATTAACAGTTAGGGAATTAAAGCCATCAAGGTACGGTTTGTTATCACCCGAAAATAACTGTGACTTTGTTCTCTTTGTAAAATGTGGGCGTATGCATAGTCAAAATACTTTAGCGAGAAGATGAACGGATGTAGTGGAATTCAGTAATCCCAGAATATTCTTATAAATCATTATTAAATTGAAAAAGCTTAGACTTTTTCGACGTGCACTTTTTGAGAAGTCACTTGAATATACTTTCGATTTGCAGTGCTGAACGGTCGAAATATGAGTTAAGAGTTCGCAGCTATCGAAATGACAAAAAGCAGTTGGACGCTGAACTGGATAAAGCAATTCAACGCTTGAAGGATAATGCTGATCGGGATGAACTGATGGCATATGATAATCAAATTTCTTTGAATCAGGTTGGTCAGTTTGGTCTTCTACTCTTCCTCGTTTTTCACAATATTTTTTTGTTATATCTACTTATTCATTGATAGAATTTTAACTTTCTTATATGTTCTTTTTTCATCTTCATTATCCTTGCAGTGGTTAGGTTAGAGTGCAATTTTCAAGCCAAATGGCACCTAGAATTCCTTGGATCCGCATCAAAATTGATAGATTTGCTGTTTCATCGAAACTCTTGAGCTAATGAAAATCCTTTTCGTGAAAATCATTTTGCAAACAGGATGATATAGTTATAGGAATACGCTATTTGTGAGAGCGAAAAGTGTGGAACTACATTTTCCAGATTTTAAATAAATATATAATTGAAGAAGCAACATATTAATAGGAAAACTTTTTTCTGTCGCTCTGTGATTTTCCAGTGAAACTCATAAATGGCTTTAGCCGTGAGCAACGAATTCTGATTTCATGTTAAGCCGTAATGTTTTGTCATTTTCTGTAGCAAGATCAACTGATTGAAAATACCGAAAGGTTGGAGAGAACATCCAGAAGACTTCAAGACACTTACAGAATGGTGATTGAAACGGACCAGGTTCTTTTCTGCTTGGATTTCTTTGTAATTATTGGACGGCACTCCATTTTTTCTTTTTCTTCCAAAATTCATCACTTATAGTAAACAGATACTACCGTTGTGATTCTAGTTTTTGTTTGCGATTGGAAAATGCATTTTATTTTTCAAAAAATTAAGAGATAAGAGGAAGTGAAAAATAAGCTTATTTTGAACACTTATTACTTCATTTGATTAGGGCACAATGCAAATAACTCTGTATCTAAACTGAATACAGTGAGACTTGATGAAAATTTAAAAAAAAAAAGAAACACAGAAGCTGTAATAAGTGAATAAGTAGTAATATCTCTCGCAGTTTGGCAAAATTCTGTACGCAGTTATCTATGCTCGTGGTTAGTGTGGTATTGACGAACGGATAATAACTGCGTGTGGTATCTTTAAGTATAATTCTCAATAAAATTTTTTTAGATTGGAACGGAAGTATTAAACGACCTGAGTTCCCAACGTGAAACAATAATGCGGGCACGTGAACGTATGCGGCAAGCAGACAGAGATTTAAATAGAAGCCATAAAATGTTATCAGTAATGATACGCAGGTATTTGTCGTTGGCGTTTCTTTTTGTGATTTATTTCAAATGGTTTATGAACAAACTAGGATTGATTTTAAAATCCCATTAGTTTTTCAGAATAATCCAGAATCGTTTGTTGCTGCTTATTATCGCTGTGCTACTTCTGTTTTTATTGTTATTCATCATTTACAAGTCCTTGTGATGGTACTGGATAGAGCGCGTACCCGATTAGCAACAACTATTTTCATCTTTTATTTAATCCGAAATTTCAAACAATTTAATCACTAGTGCGTTTTTGGTTAAGCTATTTCATCTTGAGAAGTAGGGATCTTTCGAATGTAGAGGTGAAGTTTCTTTCAGTATCTTCTCGCGTTGATCCGCATTTCTGATCTGAAGTATAATGTTAAATTATAATTATTCTTATACATTTTATTGTTCATAATTTCTTTTGTAAAGCAGATAATGCAGTAACATTTGCTCATCCGATAAAAAAGCCAACTTATTTGGATCGGTGGGCTTTCAAATTTTCAAATCTCATTCAAAATGGTACATGTTATGTTGATCTCTTTTTGTAATTTATATGGCAGTTATTCCAGTCCTTATTCGATTGTTCACCTGTACAGAACAAAAAAAAAAATCTATTTTTCTTCCACGGGAGGCACCACCAATCTTATTTTGCATTGTCATCTTCAGTCTCATTTGGTTCTATGGTCTACTGAGATAAGGAAAGAAGAGCTTCGTATCTGTAATTAAGAATTTCAAATAAGGCGAAAATGTTGTCCTGTAATTTAATTTAACCGTTACTGATTTCTTGGAAATTCATCGTTGGTCTTTTTTCTTTTTTTTTCTTTTTTTTGGGAGAGAAACTTCCTGTAATGTTGCTTTATAAAACGCTGTGTATCCATGGAATACATTTTTATTTACTTCTTCCAATTATGATGTTCAACAAATAATTTTTTTCAAAACCATTTTCCATGTCAATAGATGTTTCCTTTCCTAAATCAATAAAACAGTGGAATACGCTTTTTCATGTATTGTTCGAATATTTATGCACTCATTTGGATTCTCAGTTCAATAAAAGCTATTACACAGTTCATTTAAGTTTTCATTTTCGACAAAATGCTACTGATTGAGAGTAGTTTAGACATGATGAGAAAAAAGAAAATGAAAGTTATGACAATGTAGAAACGATGTTATAAATGTTCTAAAATTTTTCAGAGGCATTTTCTCTACGCGATATGGGAATCATTCAGTGTAACGTTACATTGACGGAATTTGTTTTGTTACAATTTCTCAAAAATCAACCTTATACCTGGTAAAACGATCAAATTTATATCGAAAATATAGAATAAAGGTCAAATGAAGTGACCAGATAAAATGATTCTGCTAGAATTGTTTAGTTTTCAGTAATGGAATTCGATATTGTAAATCCCTCAGTCGTAAACTTTTACGAATGCATGCAAATTTCCCAATCTATTCGATGCCCTAGATGATTTCATCCTATTCGTCAGTACGAATTAGGAAAAATTTGATAAGATATTTAGGGAAGGAAATTGAATCGATTCTTCAACAAATGTACACATCAGCCATCTCCTTCTCTGTTAAGAGATGCACATATAACAATGACTGAACATATCTTAGGTTCTGATTCCAAATAATAATCCATTCGGAGTTAGAAGCTGAGATGTATCATTGTTATATGTATGATTAGATATGATCAAATCTTTGGGCTGGTCCTTGTGAGTGTTCCCGAAAAAATCAGTGGATTGCGTATGGTTGAATGCTGAATTAAGGAGAAAAAATATATTATTCACATCCTCCCGAACCAAAAAAAGTGATAAAATGAGAAAAAATCTATCGAAAAAAATGCAAAATACTTGAAAATGATTGAAAAAAAAGTGTAAGAAAAAAAAAATTCAGGAAAAAAAACCAAAAAAACTATAAAATCTTGGGTATAAAAGGATGGAAAAAAAAAATGGTGCAACACTAACAAATTTGACCGCCAACCTTTTTGCTTGTTTTCTTTTTTCTTACCAAAGTAAAGTGTATTTTAGTCATCTATTCGAAATATTAAAATAGTTTACACAAATATGGTTACTCCTTTTTTTTTTTTTTAATACTGGAAAACTTATTGATTCATTATCGATAAAATATATTAAACAACTTAATGCTAAAACAGGTTTGAGCAAATAACGACGAATAACTTAACTGTAATTGTGAATTCATTTGAAAAAAATTGGTCCGATAAATTTAGAAAAAAATGAGATTTGTTAAATTTTAGGATCATTACTCATTAAATTGGACTAATTACTATAAGTGAAATAAACTTTTTAAGTTAATTAAAAAGTAAATTTACTTTATTACATCAGCTCTGCAACTATTAGATGCGTTTGGAAATTATGCGCAAATTTTTTTATGATTAATTTGGTAATTTATGAAAGTGATAAATTTGTTGATGTATAACGTTGCAAAACATTGTTTATTTTTAGAAATTTATCATTATGATTTCAAATTAATGCACAAACTATTAATTCAAATTTTAAGGAACAAGGATATTTTTAAATGCAAATGTAATAATATTTACTCGTTCAATTCAATCATTTAAATAAATAATTTTGATCGAATTATTTGTAAAGATCAAAGAATATTACATGGTCATTGATTGTATGACAAAAAAAACTTTCGTTTGCAATACGGTAATCTAAATGATACTGAAATGAATGATTGACATTTGAAACTATTGAAAATGACCAAATATATCATAAGTAATTTGATTTTGAAAAAAAAAAAATTTTAAAAATAACATCATGAAATTTTATGAAAAAAAAACACTTTATGAAAATTTGAAAATTACATTATCGAACAAAATTTTCGGAAAAGATCAGTTTTTTTTTTTTTTGCATCAAGTAAATGTTAAATTAGTTTAAAGTAATTTAACTGCACTTTATAGACAGACAAATTTATCGCAAAAAAAAAGGAAAAAAAAATTGTTTTGCTGATGACATTAAAGAAATCGAAATGAACCATTTACATTGTAAATTTAATTTTAGACAATTTTAGTTAGATAAATTTTGTTTAATTTTAAATACAATTTATTGAAATTTTCTAAATTTTGATTTTTTAAAATTTCAATACTTTTCCTCACTTTTTTTTCTTGTCTATTTAAAATACTTATTAGGTAATAATTTCGTTTTTTTTTTTTAATTACTAAAAATAAAATATATTCCTATAATGATAATATAAATGTATTAAAGAATTGTTTCCTTCTCATCTATCATTTCAGTGATCCAATTAAAGTAATCAGATCATAGATATCAAGGTAATATATTGATATTACCATTATGACCCCTTAATGGTGGGGTTGGTCCGATGATAAGCTGTCCTGCATTGATTGCAAAAAAAAGAGAGATAAGACAAAACGCCATTGAACGAGGTCAATTACTGACCGAGGATGAATGGCATATTCATGAACTAACTGAATCTATAACAAAAAAAAGAAAAAAAAGCATATGAATTACTGAGCAAGTGAAGAAATAAAAATAAAAAAAAACAAAAATCAAGAAAACGATCAGTGCAGTACGTGCTAATATGACCGCCTCAAATTTTAATCAAAATTTTAAAAACAATTTAAAAATTTGATTAATAATCTTATTAATAAATCAATTTATGATTTAGGATGATATTTCATTTAGTATAAATGTATAAAATTAACTACTTTACATGCATTATTTCCTCATTCTTTTGCTCAATTAAAAATGAAAAAACAAAAAAAAGAAAAAAAGATAGGAAAGAGGTGTTAATTTATCATTTAAGTTAGAAAAATGATAAAATTGTAAAATAAATGGAAAATGTTTAAGTTAAAATATCTTAACATTCTTGAATGACTAACATTCCATCCGGAAATGATATTTACAGAACTAAAAATCAAATAACAAAACGAAAAAACAAAACATGAAAAAAAAAATTACCAAAACATATTAACTGAATATTGGAAAAAGTATTTAGAAGATATTTAAGCGCTGTTATCACTAAACAATGCTTAATGCTATACCGTGTTACTAAATGATAATCAAAAAAATTTTTTAAATATTAGAGGATATTTTAAAAAAATTTAAAATTAACGTTTATTTTAAGTTACACTAACTGTCCAATAGGCATTACTTCTAGTAGTAACTTAAATTCTTGATGATAAATATTTGTTATGATATGAGAAAATAAAACGAAACGAAAATTACCATGCAAATTCTTCCCTTTTTTTTTTTTATAATCCAAATTATGCATAAGGTTTTTAATATAATTTGTAGAATATTTCGTCGTTAAAATGAACCGGGAATTTTAGCATAAATGATTTAATTAGCTTAAGTTGGTATATTTCAAAAACGATTTAATTAAAATATAAAATTATTGCATTATTTTGAAAATAAAATAATCCATGAAAATTTGAAATGAATGAGTTAATATTAATAAATGCAGGCAGTTTATTTTAGTAAGATTATAAAAAAGTAGAACAAAATTGCACGATGCAATAAAGCAAATAAAATATGATAAGTTTGAAGATTATTGAAATGGAACAATTTATTGATTAAAATATTAATAAATCTTGTAAAAATGATAACAGAATCAAGCAATATTTATCAGTAAATTCATCAATAATTTTGTTTTTATTATGATGGAAAATATTTTGTGATGGTGGAAAGGACGAGAAATTATCAAAAATTATTTCATTTCCAAAATTACAATTACTTTTGAGCAAGGTAGCAGTCAAATTTGGTTTTCATTCTTTTCCTCTTACCTTGAATCGATACATATAATATTTCTAGGTTACCGTATCATTAAATAAAAAAAAAAATGTACGTATACTCATTGATAAGTAAGAATACTACGGACAACAGCTTTATTACAAGGAAGAAGTCTTTTGTGCCCTTTGAGGTTTGCGAACTATGTTGGCAATGATTAATGCGTTCAATATGGTCTTTCATGCCAAGAGAGATCTTAATTGAAAAATCAAACGAAGTATGTCAACGGATAAGATAAGCTTGCTAGCCTGTCAACAACCATCTTAGACGAAGAACAATTTCAACAACAAACCTGGATAGATGAAGGTCATTTAACCCTGTAAGGTTATTTTTCTAAGAGTAAGATATTTGAATGAAACCTACGTGTTCTGAGAACATCATTGTCATCATCCTAATTTGCTAGGCTCTGACAGATGAACTTTAGGAGTTAGGCCAGTTCGCACACGAGATGTCTTACCAAAAAAATCCACTGCAAAAGTTCTCGATGGATAAATTCGCATTTATGAATTTGGATAAAGGCCTTTCCTAAGCTTTCACTCATGAAGCCTAGTCATGGTGTGTAAAAATCGTTTGTTATTTTGTCAAAAATTTCCTTTCCTAATTTTATTTACTTTATTTACGTGAAATAATTTGAAGACAGAATATTTGTCCTTCTTTTTTCCATTTTTTTTTTTTTTTTTGGAAGTATGCAATCAAATTTATTGTAGCCTCAATTAGACAATTTGAGAACAAATTTTCAAAATAAACTGTTAATTAGTAAAAAAGCATGACAATTATAGTAATGCAATCGTTCGTATTATAAAAAGCGCAATTTCTTTTCCATCCGTTTTGAATATTTTCGGAAGTTAAAATCCGAAAAAAAAAAGAAAACGAAAAAAATATTGCCATATTTAAAATATTTGTAAAAAATTAAAATACACAAATTCTAGGTGATTTTGAAGAAGCGAGAAGGATTATTAATTTGCATTTGATTTAATTAACAAATAAAAGTATCAATTTATTTCGTATCGATTGAAAAAATCATTCAAATAATACATGCATTTATAATAGTTAATTTGAAACATTCATGATTCATTTATATCCTTCATAAATTTGATTAATTTCTGGAATAAAAATAGGAAATTAAATTTTTTTACTTTTATCGTAAAATAATATCATTTATATTAACAATATCAGGTTTGCTATAACAATGAACAGCGAATATACATTATGCTATATTCGATACATATTATTTATTAATCATTTCTAAAATTTAAACTGAAAGTTGAAAATAACAAACATTCTATCCATAGCAATTTGCATATTCATATTTCTCACAATTATTTCGACGAGTTGATTGAAATGAAAAAAAAAAAGTTGGAAAATTTGAAAGGATTGATAGTAATAGAATCCATTGTATAATCAATCTTCCGTGTTTTTTTGATTTTCAATATTATCCGGTGATTTAAATGATTTTACAATTAATTTCTTATCGATTGGAATATTTTCCATTGCTTTAATTGCATAATTGGCTCCTTTACAATTGTCCCAATATATGGTACCATTAACTATGTAACGTATACAGAATTCACATATTGCACCAACCTGAAATCATAATCAAAAATGATGGAATTAATTTTTAATCTCAAACTTGATTACCATTGTAATTTGTTGCAAACTAAAAAAAAAAAAAAAAAGAAAGAAACTATCTTGGATAGTATTGAAGAACGAATTGTTTTTATAGTTACAAATAAATTGCCACTAATACTAGGTATTATTAGGATCTAATTGGAATCATAGCGAAGCATTGCAAGTAATTAAACAATTAATAGAAATAAATTTTAAAAAATTGATAATACCGGGAAATCAATGGGAAGTGAAATGATAAATGTAAATTGATCTATAGCATTATCATCGCTAATTGAACACTTGTATCTTCCTACTGTTTCAATATATGTTCTCCAATTATCTAGAGTATATCTGATATATACCTGAAAAAAAAAAAGTGAAATTCAAATATATAAATAAACTTATTATTTATATAAAAATGTAAAGTGAGAGGTAGGGTATTAAAATAGGCATTTTTGGTTGTTTTTAAAACTAAAAAAATTTAGCTTCAGTATCAATTTAAAAGTTGAAAATCTAAATTTCAAACCAAATATTTGTTAGATTTCTTCTAATCATTTCAGTATGTGTAATTTGATATGGAAATATTGAAAACATTATGTGGTTAAGTAAATAAGCTTCCTGCTAATTGCTATTATAAACATTTATCTAATTCCAATCGGATTAGTTTAAACTGATAAAAGCTTTGCAACCTGTTTTCCCAACTTACCCTAACTTTTTGTAATACCGCTTATCTTATTCCAACACTGCTTGGTCATAAATAAAGTAATTAAAAAATCTGATGATTGCTTTAAAAAAAAAAAAAAAACAATAATAATAAAAATAAAAACTTAATTTTCTAAAAGTTTATTCTGTGCAATGCGATGATTATATGTTGTCTTATTAGGTTTAATAATATTCATGTATTGAAGTAATTTTTGAGAAAAATCATTTATCGGCCTAATTAACATTAACAAGTATTAATATTGCAAAATTTTTTCATTAAATAATAATCGAAACAGATGACTGAAATTAATTTGAAATGTTTAATTCATATTAATCTCTCATTAAGTTATTATTATTTGATAATAAGTGGTGTAAATTCTTATAAGATTAGAGTTTGGTTCATATTTTAATTATATCAAAGGTGTTACATTTTTAAACTGCAAAAAAATTTGTTGGGTAAATAAAACATTTACTAAAATAATTAAAGTAACAGTTACAACATTTATTATCCGTTTAATATTGATGAACTTTAATAATTCATTTAAATTTTCACAATTTGTCATTTACTTTTTTATTTGTTAGGATTTAATTAATCCATTGCATCAATTATTATAATAATTTAAAATAAAGAGCTACATTAGCTAGTTAATAAATTGTAAAATTAAACATTTCTGATTTATTAATTAACCTGCTTTTCATATGCGATATTAAGGACATTTATGGTGCCAATAATATTCATATCGACGAATTTAATGTTCTGTAAGCAAACGAATTGAGTGCGTGTTAAATTGACAATTTCTGCATCAGTAGTTCCTTGTAATTTTGTTAAGCTTAGCATAACATTTCGTGGACGTTTGATAATTTTAGTTGTTAATGAAGAAAATGTTGCACCAAATTTTTGTAACCTGAAAATTGTAATTATTATTTGTTGGAAAAGTAAATGTATTAAACATTAAAGTATCAAACATAATTTATCAGAAACTTTTTTATCAAATATTATCTATTAGAAATTCTTTTATCAAACAATCATCTATCAGAAATTCCTTTAGCACATACTCGATTGATACATCATCTGCTTCATAATAATTCTGATGTACAAGATCCATACCAAATGAATCTGCGAAATGTACCGTTTTACGCATTCCTAAATTTGATTTCGAAGATGTCCGTAACGCTGATCGAAGCGATTTTGAACGCGTTCTTAACAAATGAAAATAAAATTTCATTTTCATAATTTTATCAGTAGTTTACAATAAATTATCAATTTGATATCAATAGAATTAATGATAAAAATTTGCATTTTTTATATTTTACAGGATGAAAAAAAAAGAAGAAATAGTGGTAGATTAGAATGAAATCATTACAATCTGTTGCTTTTTATGATCGTTGATTGTGTCTTATCGTTAAATGAATAATCAGAATTATCATTATGTACGCATTTGAATAGATCTATTGATGACTGAAGTGATGATTCTTTAGGTATCTATAAATATATAAAATTTTCACAATATTTAATAAATTCAAAATATGAATTAAAATTTATAGCTGTAATTAAAAGGAAGAAAAAAAGAAAGCAAAAGAAAAATTATTATGAAACTATAAAGTGGAAAATATTAATGAGAGCGGAGAGGAAGGGGAGAAAAAAATTGTAATAAAACTAACATTAAGTGTCCAGATTATTTTTTAGCTTCATTAGTTGATGATGTGCCAACATGTAATTTTAATTCAAGTAAATTATCATGCTTAACTTTGCTAATGAATGATTGTAAATTAGCTTGCTCAGGATATTGTCCAACATCAATCGTTGTCGTCGATAGATTCATTGTTATTTTCTTCACCTTACATAATAATATTTATAATTTTTTCTTTTTTGTTTTTTTTCTTTCTTTAATTAGAATTTTGATTTAAATTTATTAATAAATAAGAAATTTTGTTGCTAACATTTTGCTTCTGAAATGTAAACATTCGTATAATTGTTTGTTTGTTTTTTTTTTTTTTTTNTTTTTTACTTCGTCATTAAGTTTAAATCATGTGAAACGTACAAATCAATAATTAATCGACGTTGGTAAAAATTATCGCATTTTTTTGAAGTAAAAAAAAACGAAAAAGAAAAGAGAATATCCAGGTAATTAGTATGATATTAATGAATGAATGAGAAAATATTCCAATTTAATAAAAATTTCAACAACGAAAAAAAACTTTTAACTCTCTTTTTGAAAGTTAAAAGTTTACATTTGCTAAAAAAAAGAAAAAAAAATATCTTTCCTATTGCAAATAAAGTGTCACATTCTTTTCGTCAAAAATATTCAAAACATTCTGTTCCTCTTCAAAAATACAATCATTTCAAACACTCTTCCTTTTACAACAAATTTATGATTGGAATATTTGGTGGCAAAAAAAAAAAAAAAATGAAAAATCCAAAAAATAATTTAATCAAATAAATGTGCTCTCATTTGAATGCTATCATAGATTGTACTTTTAATTTTTCACTCTACTCCACTTTTGTCTTTTTTTTTTTTTTTTTGTCATTCTAATATATCATTATAAGAGGAGAAAAGGTTATTTTATCAATTTAATTAAATCAATAATTATAATTGTCGTATGACAATCAATTGTCTGTTGCCGTGCGAATTACTATCATCTCTGTGTAAATGTTTACTCGATCAATTCATAATAATAATAATAAATAATTAAATAACTTCTGTATATGTATTTGTATTATTGATAATGATAAAAAAAAAAAAAAAAAAAAGCAAAGAAAATTTGTAGTAAACAAATTATTCATCGAAAAATTAGTGATAAAAGATTAAGAAAGGAGAGATGAAAATGATATCATACATTACGACAATGTTAATTCAATTAAATTTATGACTTTGAAACTATTGAAACTGTCAATCTTATCTTTTTCATATCAATAACAGTGCTACACTTTTGTTTGTATTTTTCTTTCTTCTTGCCGTTTTTCATCCTTTTCCGGCTCTACCGGATCACTTTTTTTTAATTTTCAATTTTCTAACTTTCTTTT
>NW_018108418.1:64909-67909 GCF_000183805.2 Loa loa | reverse complement strand
AAACAACAGCAACAATAACAATAACAATAACAATAACAACAATAATAACAACAACAGCAACACCAACAACAATAATAACAACAACAATAACAATAACAAAAACAAGAAGGAAAAGAAAAAAACAAAAATAGGAATGTACATCAACTAAGAAATGATACCTAATAAGAAATAGCATAATGGGGAGAGAGAGAATGTAGCATGACCTCTGTCTATCTGTCACATTCTAGAAAACTTCCCTCTCAATGTTGATAAAAAGTGTCTAATGTATTGTCAACATTTAGGAAACAATTACAGAATTAAACAAATGGTTAAACAAAAGGCAGTTATATTTTTGCATGTATGTATATTTCTGTGTGTGTGTGTGTGTGTGTCTGTGTACGCGTCCGTCTGTGTATGTGTGTGTACGTGCTGTTCTGGACAAGTTTTTTTAAAAAAAAAGAAAAAAAAAGAAGCTTAACACGCTTCCTGCTTATTTATCAGTAAAATATTTTTTTTCTCCTTTTTCTTTTTTTTTTTCAATGATTTTATTCTCGCATCAGTCTAGAATTTGAACTATAAAATTCGAAATTATATTTTCAGTACTGAGATATGAAGTAAAAAAGCACGTAAAAATTAAAATTGTTCAATATCACTTTTATGTAAAAATGATTATTGTAAATTTTATATTTTTGCAGAAAAATTTAACGGAAACAATATGTTTACACAAAAATTCCATATAAATAATGGAGAACTTGAAATAGTACTGAAATATCTTTTGTGTTGCTTTTGCATTGTTTACAAAAAACAAAAAAGCGGAAGAAGAAAAAATATTCGAAAAATGTTTGATTATTAAATCGAATATTTGTTTATTTTAATGATTAGAGAATGAAACAGGTGGTGAGAATAGAATTAATTCCTCGAGATAAAATTGATCTTAAACATATGTATACAAATATTTGGCAAATCTGAAATGCAATTAAAAAAGTTATTTAATTAATTGTAACATAACCTTCAAGAGTCTTAAAGGGATCTCTAATTTCATTGTAAATTTCAAGTGTCTTCGAGAATCTCCAATTTCAATGTAAGTTTCAAGAGTTTTCGAGAGTCTCTAATCGTAAATTTAAGTTTCAAAAATGTTCGAGAATCACCATTACGATTAATTTAAAAACATTTAAACAGCATCATCATATAAAATCCAATTTATGTTAGAGGAAGTATTCATTAATTTTTCTTTGTTTTCTCAATAAATCCTTTGCAACATAAATTTGTGTGATAAATTGATGTTTGGAAATTTTATGAAATTCATTCACGTTAAAATTCTAGCAGCTAAACAAATTATTTTCATTAGAAGTATCTTTACTATTCAAACATTTAAAAAAAAAAAAATACTTATATAAGAATTTCTATTTCAATGTAACAATCCACAAATTAAAAAAAAAAGAAACAGTTGAAGTTGAAAGTAAATACCTAAATTTAATGATAAAGAAAGGTACACAAATATGATTAGTGTAGTAATCAATATTGATATCATACATTCATTAATCTAGCTGCTAGTTATTAAACTTTAAACATGTGTTGCTATCCTGCAATAAGTTGAGTTCAATGATGCAATATGCCATCATCAGAATAGCTCATATGATAAGCCAGATTTGATAATGGTGCAATGATAATTTTATCAAATTTCTAAGCATGATGATATTCTTGTTTAAGATCAATTTTTGGCTAACAAAAAGATCATGCATATCCTTTCAAATGAAATTGATATAAAAATATGGAAAAGAAGTGAAATAGCATAGCATAAATGTTACTGTTGTATTCAAATTCATGAATTTCTAGATTCGTCATTCTAACAGAATATTAATTATGAGATATGCATATGTTATCATCGTTGGATGATAAGAAATGCGGCAATTTTTTCTTTCGCTTTTTTTTTTAAATTTATTTACAAGTTGATTTCAAATTTTAAGCAAATTTGTTACGAATTAATTGAATAAGATAAGAAGTTAGGTTAAAGGTCAAATGAAAGGGGATAATAAAGAATGAAAGAAAAGACAAATGGAAATATTGATTCATCATTATTGTAGAATCAAAGGAAAAAAAAAATTCTTCAATATTATGCGACTAATAAGTAAAGTAACATAAGCAAATTTAAAATTAATTAAGTAATTGCGTAAGATAGTAAATAAAGTGAAATATGGGAAACAATAAATGAGATAAGGATGATAAAATTTGATAATGATTGATAATGGAATTAAATTACTGTTAATAAACAGTAATTGTTAAAATAAAAAGCAATGATATCAGTAAATTTTACCTGATAATTATTCAGTAAATCTTTGAGTTAATCATTCCATTCAGTTATCATCACAATATGATGATGGGATGATTGCTAATTGATGTAGCATAAGAAACATTTATATAATGTGAATTAGCAGTACAAAGATTTAAACTGGAAAAAAAAAAGTACAAAAAGAAAAATGTATAGAAACAACTTGACAAAAAAAAAGAAAAGTTATAACAAAAGTATTGCTAAGAGCAATTGTCGAGAATTGTTTATCTGCTTTATACTTCCGTTAACACTTTCCTCAATTTCATTTCCTAAACAAACTTATCATTTTATCATTCTTATCAATCATATGGATTAAATTCCATGTAAAGCAATCATAAAAATTATATTTTCATTTAACATTTATACAATATCATGTAAATTAATTTTGCTTACATTTTCCCAATTATAATGTAACAAATACGTTTCTCTTTTTTTTTTTTTTTCTTACTGCTTTTTCTCTTTCATTTCATATCTTTTAAATCTTGATGTAAGCAAAATAAAAAAAAAAAATGAGAAAATTCAATGACAATTTAATCCTAAAATTTCATACTATATTTGATTATAAATTAAAACAATTGCAGTAATATTATTTTTGATATTTAAAGGATGTTAAAAAAGATATGCAAAAAATTGCAGTAAATGGAAGAGGTATGACATTGAACGTTGACAATCATTGTATAATATTAACATTT
>NW_018108418.1:60159-64823 GCF_000183805.2 Loa loa | reverse complement strand
TAGTTTTCCTTGTTCTATTTCCTTCTTTCTTTGTTTTTTTTTTTTTTTTTTTGTTAAATGAGTTGATAATTTCCTAATTTACAATCTAAAGTAATAGTTTTAGAAACTTTCGAATTAATTAACAAATTTTCATTCGCTTCTTTTTTCTCACTTCTAACATTTTAACTTTCCCAATAATGGACCATTTGTGCATGTTTTGTGCACTTCTTTCTTTTTTTTTATTTTCATTCCCCGAAAATGGATTTAAATTGCTCAGCTATTCATCGAACCAATTTGAATGTAAGCATTGGATAACAATCGATCATGACAAGCAAAACTTTTTATTCAGTCAAACATTTGCAAGCAAAAAATTTCTGCCATTTATCTAATATGATGTATATCACATTGATATCTTATTATCTATCCATTTATAATGTATGTTACATTGATACTGCAACATGTATTTAATTATATGATGTATATCACATTGATATTTTAACATTTATCCAACTATTATCATTATGCAGTAAAAAAAGAAAAAATTATTTTTTTTTCCTAGAAATAAATCTTGTTAGCTTTTTTTTTAAAGTATTTAATTTCTTTTTTTTTGACAATGAAAAAAGGGAAAAAAAAGAAAAGAATTATATAAGTGTAATAAGCATAGGTAGCAGTAATAAAAATGTCTAAATTAATTTATTTCCCATAATATTACTGCTTTCATACACAAACTGTTACAGAAAATTATTATTGTAAACACAAAGTACACTTCGTTTTCTTCCTTTAAAAAAAAAAAAAAAGATAGAAAATTGTTTCTTTTCTTGTTGGTATTTGACTAATATCATTGAATTCAAATGTAATATTTCCCAAATGTACAGCTCTTTCAAATGTAAACTCATTGATGATTTGACAATTTTGAATTAATATCAATCATTTCGATATATATATATATGTTTTCAAAATTGCAAATTATCACTGGAATTTATCAATCATTGAAACGATACCATTTTATATTCCCATTTTGCTATTATTATAATTTTAATATTGATTGTCAACTTTCCTTTTCTTGTTTTTCTTTCACATAACAAATATAAAAAAAAATTTTTTTTTGGCATTTAATTTTATAATGGAAGGAAAAAAAAGGAAAATTTAAGCATGCAAAACACAGGAGAAAACAATAAAATTATTAACTGCTTTTTTTTTTATAGAACTTTTTGAATGAACATTGAACAATTAATTATTTAAACTAATTATTTAGCATATCATCGCCTGATTTCGGCGACATATTTTAAAGTGAATTTATCATAGTTTTGAAAATGAAAAGAATAAAAAAAAAAGACAGTGCATACAACTATTTTTTGTAACGAAGTCTTTAAAAAAAATAAGGAAAGAGAAACTTTTTTTTTCCTTTTAAATGATGAAATTAAATTTAACATCAAATATGACTCGTAACATAACTCACTAATGTTAATTGGTTTTTTAATTGCTTCCAATGAGATTCATATAATGATGATTGAAAGAAAAGAAACAAAACAAACAAACTTTTCCAATTATCGAATATAATTTATCTTTAAAAATTAACAACTCTCATAAAACATCATTTCCATAATAAACTTATTAAATATTATTATAGCTATTTTAAAATGAAAGATTTGTTTGGAAAGAAAAAAAATATATATATATATATAAAACGAAAAGTAATTTAACGAAAATTTAATGACCAAAAATCAATCTCCCGTATTTTCTGGATGAAAAGTGATTTCTTCAGTTACAAGAAAAAAAGAAAAAAAAAGGAAAAGAGCTGTAAAAATTGTAACAAAACAAATAAAAATTTTAAAAAAAAAACCAGAAATTAATTTCATACTCTTCTAAATTTATTTATTACATCACTCTTTTCTTCCTTTTCTTTTTCATTTTTTTTTTATAAAATTTTTGCGTAAAAATAAGTAAAATATGAAAAATTTAATTCGGCTTTTTTCCCCTCACTTTTTTGTATTGTAAATTCCGGAATTACTATGTCTCATATATATTGGAATTTATACAATTTGAGGCGAAAGTTTCCTGGACAAAAACAATTCGCTAAAAGAGCGAAATTTGACAACGTAATTTTGATACCTGCAACGTTGCAAAACGGAATCGTTTTACATACGGTTAATGACTGGAATTGTTTCATCCGGAATAGTTGCATTAATTTCAATTCTAAGAGCTGAAATTTATTAGATCATTGAGGTATGCTAATAGTTGTTTATTATTAGAATGCTGAGATTTGCAAATTAGTGATTGAATCAGGTGTAATTTATGGTGGAAAAAATTTTTTTTGAAGAATTTATATAGCATAGAATAAACTATAGATTGAAATTTTAGAGAAACTGTTGACAATTTGAAATATTTCAAAAAAGAAAAAGAAAAATACCCCTCATTTAACAATATTATTCAAATTTATGGCTTCATGTTGCCAACAAAGTTCATAATATTTGATGAGATTTGCAAATTTTTTCGTTACATTCGATAGCTGTTATGTACAATTGATTTATAATATGCAAATGAATGTTAAATCGTAATTTAGAAATTAATTTAAACCATGACACTAACAAATTATCAAATTAAAGCAAAAATAAAGTGGTACTGAAATTGAACGAAAGTTCACGGAAAGAAAAATTTTCAGAGTTTTTAAAATCAAAAATTTCAAATTTCACTGCCATTTATGTGCTATACTTGCAAAAATTATCAATTTTCAATTTTGGGACAACATTTTTCTCTACTTCATCATAATAGGTCATTTAGTAGTTATATCCCTTAATTGACAAACAAATTTTACAAATAAAATTCTCAACAATATTTAATAACCAATTCGAATTGGATAATTCCATAATTCATTCAATTAATGAAGGATGATTTTCGAATTTCAATTAAAAATTAATGAAATGAATCGTTATCACTTGATAATTTTACAATATGTATATTTAAAATCTTTTATAAAAAAAAATTAACATAATGAAAATTTGTCTATGGACACAATAAACATATATTCACGACAATAACAATACTGGAAGAAGAGGGGGCACATTATCATTGCTTTCCTTTAAGATAATTAATTTCTTCAGGTGTTAATAAAAATAGGAGGAAACAAATGAAATTAGGCAGTTAAATTGCTTATTGAAAAACGTAACAAGCATAAATATTATTTAATTGTGGCAAATTTTCAGATAAAATTGAAAATTTTCGATAATTTTAATTTTTAAAATTTTTTCGAAAATGTAATTTAAAATTAAACTTTGACCACTTAATTGTTGCAATAATTATTGAACAATTTTTGTTAAGAAAATTATGAAAATTTTTATAAAAATTGAATACTTCAGATAATTTCAATTCTTTTTTTTATTATAAACTACATCAATTTTTTTTTCTCTTCTGTTTTACAACGGACTTTTTGTGTTTTCAATAAGAAAAATTGAATTTAATTAATTAGTACAGTATTTTTATTTCTATTGTATTGTACATAAATTTGATTTAGTTGGACAATAGATGGATGAAGTGGACGATTTACTATTTGCTTTTGATGTGGATTGGTCAGTTACTGTTGAATTTTGTGTTAAATTTTTGCTAGATTTTAAATTTGATTGTAATGGTGCTGTTTCCTTCCTAACTGTTTGCATTGGTGATTTGAGATAAGGACCATTGTAATCAGCTGTTCGTGATGATGTTCGATTTTTCGTTTCCATTGTTGTTGATGATTGTGATGAATTTTTACCATCGTTCTTATAACCTTTAAGTATATGTACAATGTAATTCATTAATTACTATCTTCTCAAAATTATTTAATTATTTATAAAAAAAAAAGTAGAAAAAAAAACGTTTTGCGAGTAATTAATTAATTCATTAATTTAATAGTAGTTCAAAATTATTTAGCTTATTATAAAATAAAAGAAAATTTTGAATTTTTTGAAATTCTAACCAAACGTATTACTTTGTTTCAATGATGTATGATTATATTTACTTGATTTTTTTGCTTTATTTGATCCAATATGTTTATTTGGTGAAATATTGTGAAGACAAAGAATTGGTAACTGAGAGGAATCAGTATGTTGTAGTAGAATACGATTATAATCCATAGAAGTTATCTTAAAATATGATGAAATACTAAGTAGTATTCATATTAACGAAACATTTCTTTCTTTCTTTTTTTTTCACATTTTATTTCAAATTTTACGCATTTCTCAATGAATAATTGGAATTCAAACAATTCAGTTGTAATTTTGAAGTTATAAACAAACTTTTTAATTTTCAATTTGAATTTCATGTAGTGATTTTAATCCACCAATACTTACAAGTTTTTTAGTTATACTATGAGAATTGCTGCTTGAAAGTAGTACTCCATTTTCTACACTGTATGCTTCAATCCAACCAGTTGAATTTGCTAGAACGTTCATATCATGATCTAACTTAAATAATTGAAATTGTATAATTAAAAAAAAAAAGTAAAATTGAAGTATAATTGAATAATTGAAAAAAAAATAAAAATTAAAAAAGTTAAATAAGTAATTGAAAAATAAACATTGGGAAAAAAAATGAAATTAAAATAGCATCAAATTTTGTTATAAATATTATAAATATACATGCAATATTTATGTACAATTATTGCAAATAATTATGATATATGGTATAAGTGTAAAAAAAAAAAAAAAAAA
>NW_018108418.1:48792-59996 GCF_000183805.2 Loa loa | reverse complement strand
AAAAAAAAAAAAAAATTACATAGTGAAAAATCATATTTAATCGTTCATTTGAAATTTGATAAAGATTTTAATTAATTTTTTTTTTTGTCCAAAATTGCTTATGTAACCTGAAAGAATAATAGCTCCATCAGCATTAAAAGCTAATGCTGTTATAGCTGATTCCGTTTTCAATGAAAGAAGAGAATTTCCGGTTGATGTTGCCCAAATAATAATTTGTGAATCTTTCGCACCACTAATAATTATATTTTCATTGTCTGCGATAGCACAACACATTACTGTTTCTTCATGTCCAACAAGTACCTATAAATGATTGATTGATTAAAATTGTAAATGTTATGAACAATTGACATGATGACAATTTATTACTGTATCATGTGACATTTTGTCATTTGTATTCCTTTTTTTTTTTTTTTTTTCTTCCTCCCACCCTCCCTCAACCCAGTTAATTTAAACTTTGTGGAAAAAAAAAATAAAAATTATTTGTTTCTTTAAACATCCAAACTTCATCAATGTCGTAATTATGTCATTGTTGTAATTATTTTGTCGTGTTTTTTTTTTTTCGTTTTTTATTAATAGTATAAGTAAATATAAATTGAAAAGATCAAAAATTATTGATTGAGTAAATGATAGTCTTTATCAATGTCATAATTATATCATATCATTGTTGTCAATTTCGTTTTTCTTTTTTCTTTTATTTCTTATTTATAAGTATCCATTGAAGAGATCAAAAGTTATTGATTAAATGATTGATAGCAACAGGCATAATTACGTTTTTTATGAATATTATATTATATTTGCTCAATTATAAGCAAGATATTTTCGATTTAATTATATCTTACTTCTTATAATTACAAAGAGTTAATGAGAATTAAGAGATAATTACTGTAATGATAAAAATATATGATTATCATTACCTGCATAAGGAGGCCAGTATTGGTTTGCCAAAGTTTTAAGGATAAATCAGCTGAACCGGTTACAAGTAAAGTACCTTTTGATGAGGTATTAAAACATGTTATTTCATCGTTATGACCAATTTCCGCTTTCATTATAACACTTTCATCCTCAATTGACCATATCTTCAATCTGATAAAAAGTTTTTTGTTTATTTTTCTTTTTCCAAGCTCTTAAATTAGGAACAAATTTTTTTTATTTTTTTATTTATCAAAATTACTTCATATTCCTTCTAGTATTTTCTGCAGTTTTGCACTTTTAATTAATCCATTTCATGGAAGTTTTCACTTGCTCAAACAATTATTATTTGAAGCAACAATGAAATAGCAATAATTTTTTACATTGATCCTATTTTTAGCTGACAAATGAGTTGACCGTTGACAAAGTTTTTTGAAGACCAAAATACAACCATATATGATCCGTTCGTTATACGATAATGTCATCAATAAAAGTAGATAAAATATCGTGCACTCTTATTTCTAACAATTACGGACGACAGTTCCACCGTTACTTTTTTTTTTTTTTTAACTTTGCAATAAAATTTTTTGTATTTTCAAAAAAAAAAAGAGATTCCTCTCACTTTTTTTTTTTTAAATAAAAATTTTCACTGTTCATTGGTTTATTTCATTAGCACATACAAAACATAAATAAACGAAATTCTTTCGAATTTCGTTTCATCCTTAAAATATAAAAACGGAAAGAAAAATGAAAAAGTTACTCTTTTTTATTGCTTGGAAAATATCCAATTAAATAGGTATTGTTTGGTGGCATGAAAACTGGTGCTTGAATACCGGTAAATGCAAGGATTCGATCCGCTTGGAATGTTTCATCAGCACCGAATAAATTCCATATCAGTACAGTGTTAGACTGATCAACTGATAATATTCGTTCACCATCAGATAAGCAAAAGATTGATTCTATGGCTTTGCTATGATGCTATAAAAGGAAAAAAAAAAAATTATATAAAGAAGATCTTCATCAATAATTCAAGTTATATTTCAATTTCTTTCTAAAGTAATTATAAATCCTCAATTTTTTTTTTAAATGTTAGTTTAATTTACTAATTATTTGTGGATTTTAAACTTGTCTTTCCAAGGCAATTTTAACATTTTCTAAATAAAATTTTAAAAATCTTAATGAAGAAAAAATACTTCAAACAAAGTTTATATGAAAAGTATAGCAGTACAATAGATGAGATATAGACATGGATAAACATACATTAACGATTCGTCTTAATTTTCCATTACTTGAATTCCAAATATTAATTTGACCTTCGGCATCACCACTTAGCAAGAAAATAGAATTGATGGAAAATTTTACACGAAATACTGGTACGGATCGTTGTTGAATCATCTGAAAAATAGCATCATAATTGATTTCGTTCTTTCCTTTCTGCTTCACTTTTTATGGATTTGAATTTTAAATAAATTTTAAGAAAAGTATTTGGAAATTTTTGGCTTCATGTATTACACTATCATTCATATCGTTTTTTTTAAAGTGGTTAGTGAAAAAAAAATTAAAAAGTTTAGATTTCATCAAATTATTTTAAACTTTTCCTTTATTTTTTTTTACAAATTATTTTGTAAAACGAACTGTACGAATACAATGACATATTTCTAAATCCCATAATGCCACAAAACCATCACTTGTTGAACAAGCAGCACTTTTCTCATCAGGTGACATACATACATCGGTTACAGTTTCTACAAAATTCTATAAAATCAAAAAAAATTTTGACTTTTTTTTAGCGAATCATTTAAAATTAACGGGTAATTACTAGTTTACATTAATAAAGGTTCGATAAATAGGCTTCCTGTTTTTATTATCAGGTATTGCTTGTTTGTCATTAAAATAATCTTTTTCTTTGAAAAGAACCTTTTATCAAATAACTTTTTTATCAAAATCAAAATTATCAAATAACTTTTTTCTTTGTTGGCACTTATTTCATGACGCTGACTTTGAATATTCCAAATACTGATTCGATTACCACATGCTGATAGTAAGAAGTAATTATCACTCGTAATCTAAATAATTTCCTTAAAAAAAAGGAAAAGAAAAATAAAAATATTGTGAAATTTGAAAAATCTAAATTTCGAAATTAGGAATTTTTAAATGATTAAAATATAATCAAATCCTTGTGAGTAATTTGATTATGCAATTTATTTTACTGATATTTAAAAATAAATTAAAATAGCTGAATGCAAAATGATACTTTAAGTGATGTAACCGGTTGTCTATTGATACAATTCAGGATATCCAAAAGTTTCCTGCTATGTATATCAAAAACATAAATCTTTGCAAATGTTCCAGCGAAAAGTTGGCAATCATCATATGCTGCAACCATTGAAACAATTTTTCCATCATGACCGGATAATTCATGTAATTTTTGACCGGATACTGTTCCGAATACTTTTAATGTTTCATCTTCACAAGCAACTACCACAAATGCATCGTTGCTAAAGAAATGAAAGGTTTAATTTATCTTAAAAATTACGATTGAATAAGCATAAGATAAGCAAGTCGATGTTATTTCATCAAGACAAAAAAAAAAAAGAAAAAAGGACGAAGAAATGATATTAAAGAAATCTGAAAGTTTTACCTAGTCATTGTCATGCATGATACCGGTGCCATAAGACCAGGTAATCGAACAGCTAATTCACCGGTTGATAAATTCCATACAATAACGACAAATTCGCCAGATCCTGAAATTAGCAATCAATACCGATGCATAATTCATTAATGATTTATATTTCAAAGTTTTTTTATAAGTCTTACATACCGGTAACCAAAAATTCATCATTTGATGCAAGCGCTAATGATACAACAGTTCCTGTATGATCTTTGAAAGATTTTACAACTTCCCAATTTTCCACCGATATTACCTGAAATTTTTTTTCTTTTTTTTTTTAGTAATATTTTCAATTAAACATTTAATGGTTTGAAATTGAAATTATCACATTGTAGCATTTAAATGATTTATGAAAATGCTCACATTGGCACATGCATCACTACCACCAGTGATAACATATTTGCAATCAGAAGTTATCAATGAGCAAATCACTCGACCTTTATGTGGTTTTAACACATGTGTTGCCTCATCCTGTAATTATTATTGCTTGATATGATTTGAAATAATTGTTCATATCAAATCAAATTTAATTACTGCTTTTGTACATAGCAATTTTGTTAACTAAAGGAGTTAATTGGGGGGGGGGGGGGGGGGGGAGGAAAAAAAAAAGACTAGCATTATTTCCGATAAATTATGCAGCATTAATCTGTCCGGAAAATTATAATAATATTTCTTTTTTTTTGGCAAAAAAAAAATTTAAAAAAACCAAGCCGATTTAAAAAAAAAAGCTAATTTGCTACTTATCAATGATGCAACATTACCGTTGAAAAATTCCATATTCTAACAGTAGAATCTGTTGATGTTGTTACAAAAATGCTCCATTACTGCTAGCAGATATTGATGTGATACGTCTTTCATGACCTGAAATAATAATTTCGAGTCTTTTTTTTTTCCTTTCTACTAACCTAACATTTTTTTTCCTCGTTTTCATAACCTAAAATATTAATAAAAACCGAACCTTTTTACTAACCTAAAATATATCAAAATTGATTAAAATGCGACATTTCGACATTTTCTACTAAATTGAAATAACAAATAATAATAAATGCTTAATTCTGAAGTATTCATTTCTTTGCAATCATTTGAGGAAGAGAAAAAATAAAAGTGAATTAATTTATATGAATTTAATTTCGATATATTCATTCCTTCTTGACCATGTAATCAATAAAGTTTAAAAAAAAAAAGAAAAAATCAACATACCCTTAAATGTACGAATTAATAATTGCGATGTAATATGATACATATACACTAAACCAATTGTTGATTCATTTCCAGCAATTAGTAAATGTTGATGATTATATGTTGGTTGCATAATTGTATATGATGAACGCCATTCTGGTAGTGTAAATGATAAAATCTTAAAATTTCTATGAAAATGATTTTTTTTTTATAAAAATGAAATTCGAACAAAATTAATTATTCTTAATTTTATGGAAATCTTAATTAGTATTATAGTTAGTATTAGTATTATAGTTAGTATATAGTTAGTATATATAATTAGTATTATAGTATTATGAATTATTTACATTTTCAAATTAACGTACCCGCTCAACTTTTTTTGGTGGTATCCAACATGTTAACGGTACTAATAACGGTTGATCATGATATCTGTCAACCCATAACATAGCTTGCTCAACCAGTACATTCAAAAATTGACTGTTTGTTGCTACAAAATGTACACAAAAAACAAACATTTATATTTTATTATTTATTTAATTATTCAATTTAATTACTGCAGTATATTTACTAAAGAAATACTTCTTTTAATGATAATAACAATAATAATAGTTAATAATAGTAATAATAACAATTCCAATTATAAATTAATTAGCTCCTAACCTCGTGTATATTGTAATCTATTAATCAGTTCAGCAGCCAATTGATTAGGATCACGTGTAATTGTATTTAACGATGGAAATATAACTTGTTGAAATAACACCTTAAATAAAATATATAAAACAAAATAATAAACTTTTTTTTTTTGTTCTTTCTCATTGTAAATATCAAATTTAGCCTATAAAATATAGTAGAATATGTTCAGCTAAAAGATTTCGATAAAAATTAATAAAAAATTTTAATAACAGGACGAGTAATTATTAATAATAATGATAAATTAGTAAGATTAGATTATAGGATAATATATGACTATTATTGTTAGACTAGATCACTAGTAATTTAAGTTTATAAGTCAACTCTGAGCTTATAGTAATGTGTCATTTTATCTCGAGTTTTTTTTTTCCCATCTTCTCATTCGATCAATTCTTTGCTTTCTATTAATTTCTTTTTAAATGATTGCTCAATCAATGATTTAATATTCATATATCAATAGAATAATTGGAATTTGAAATCTTTTTTCTTTTTTTTTTGTTTCTTCTTTTTATTTGAATTTTTAATTTGAAATATTTGAACGAATTATTTAAAATACTTTCTGATATTAGCAAGGAAACAATTAACATAGTTCATCCATTAATATATATGATAAGCTAATAGCTAATTATTGTTAAGCTAATAATTTGTCAAAAATCATAATTTATTGCGGTTGTAAGAATACCTGTATATCATGATGCAATACTTGCATGCAACATTCTTCATAAACACTTAAGAATTGGAAAATTCCGCATGCACGAATGTATGCTTCAACATATTCGAAATGACAAAGAGCAAATCCTTTCAATTCATCCATATTACCTAATTTAATTTCGATAACTTTTATCAAAAATTTGAAAATATTCATTGATAATTTTCAATTATAGTTTACAACAAGGTTTTCAAATTCTAGTTTTCAAATTTCAAATTAGTTTTCAAATTCTATTTAAGCAGAAAAAAAAACACATTGTTAAAAGTAATGCTTTTAAGCTTTTGGAAAGAAATTGAAATAATTTACCAGTATAGAGTAGATGATACCATAAATTGCGTACTTTACGTAAGTTTACCGTACCATCATCTAGTTTCAATGGTCGCGGAAATGCTGGAATTTCATTTGGTGAAGGTAGTAATGAACAAATCGAATGGGTACTGTCAACATCAGCAAATAAATGCGCAATTAATCCATGAGTTTTTATCACTTCTCTCTAGAATAAGGATATATATGTGTGTATATTATCCTTTAAATATATTTTAAATTTAAATTTAAATGACCTAAAACATTTAATTTAATTTTTTAATCGACAACATTTGGAAAAAAATGATGCAAATAGATGATAATCAAAGTAGAATTGTTAAATTAGCAAATGATATAATCATTCTAGTTGCTAATGACATTAAATGGAAGCTCCATTACTAAACAAACCAACAAACTTTGAAAGAAAAAAAAATTTCTTTCCAAACAGTTCAATTTTTTTAGCTAATTAAAATTTCCTGAATTGATTTTTTTAACTAATTAAAATTCCCTGGGTCAAGTTTTTTTTTTTTTTAAATACAAAATAAACCTGATTAGTTAAATAACGACGACGAGCTATATTTATAATAAATAAATGACTCCATTTGTAAACAAGACGATTTCCATATACAAATTCAACAATAAGGCATCCTAAATTTTACTTTAACAAATAATATTTAAAGAAAAAAATACTATGAATTGAGATATTTTTCAAAGCTTAAGAAATATGTGACATGTTGATCGGAAAATTCCAATTTTAATTGTCAAAAATTGTAGTTGACAATTGATCGGTTTAACCGTTCCACTGCATGTGACAAATAAAATGAATGGAAAAAATGTAAAGAGAAAAATGATCGAAACAAAAAAAAAAAATAATTTGTAAACCCAGTTTATCAATAACTGAATGAAGTCGTAATGATAATGATGAATTCGCGATAATTTCAGCATTCAATTCACCACTTGCCGTTAATGCATCCAAAATTTCCAAAGTAGTAAGCCCATGTGGTGTAACAATTAAAAGTTGCGCAAAGATTTGTACAAATAAAACACCATTATCATTTTCAATATGACAAAAGCGCTCATCAATATCACCAACAAGTGAACGATTAGTTCCATCAGTAATTTGTTTGAGTAATAATTGAGCAATAATAATGTTATTGTTATTGGCTTTAACCTAAAATCAATGTTAAACATAAGTTTTATCAATCTTTTAATTAATTATAATAAATTTAAGCTGAAAAATTGAAACTACATTTGAAAAATGGAATTTTTTAAATCAAAAAATAAAAGAACAAAAAAAAACGTACAATTTTCTGGATTTCATCTATTTGTTGCTTATTCAATGTATTATCATCGATATTTAATTTAACATATTCCATGATATCATCGGTTGTAAAATCCGGTAATTCAAACAGGATTGGTTCATGATGCATAAATGGTATTGTTATTGGATGATTTGTTGTACATATTAAAACAAGATTTGCTAAACATTTCCGGAATTGTCGGTCTAAATTACTCATCACTTGTCCATATTTGATCAAATTAGCATCATCAATTAGCACAAATACTGGTCGATTTAATTTTTCCAACAATGATTTGAATATTGCAAGTGTTGATGATAAATGAAATGATCTTATCAATGGTTCGGTATCTTGACCTGTTAGAGTACATAATGTCATGCATATTCCATGCCATAATTCATGCGCATATTCTGATGCAGATGTTAAATTAATAAACCTAAAAATTTTAATATTGAATTAATAAATTTAAAAAAAAAAATTTTAAATTGCATAAAGTATATAATTGTTTAATGCAAGAAAAAAAAAAAAAAAGAAAAAAGTTCGTACCTAATGATAACACAACGACCTTTGTTAATTAATACACCATACAATTGGCATAGAAGAGCTGTTTTGCCAGAAATTTCATCCCCTAAAATATGAAAGTATCCTTTGCTTTTATTGATCCAAATATCAAACATCTTATCGATATTCTCCCTGATTAGCCATTTCTTTGGTTGTTGTCGTTCAGCAAATGCCAAATGTACATCATTTTCAGCTTTTGCTACAGAATATTCATCATTCAACGGTTTTGTTGGCATACTTAATGAGGAAATGAAATTTTGCAAATGATCTGTTACCTGTAAATATAATTAGCAAGCAAATGTAACCAAAAGATAAACAATAAAGTAAACAAATAATTTACACAAATAAAAAAATAGAAAAAAAAATTAAAAAATTTTTGTAAAATAAAAAGGAAATAATAATTTTATAAAATTTTGAAACAATTTCATGAAACTATTCAATCTTTTTCTTTTTAAATGAATATTTTTAAATTTTCAAGTACAATTAATTTTATTATATTATATTATAAATACTAATTTAATTTTAAAGCTTTATTTTTTTTCTCTTTTTTTTATTTCTCAGTATTTCAAATTTAAATTCCATTTTTTTTTCGATGCAAAAAAATAAAAGAAAAGGAAAGTAAATGTAACCTCTCGTATAAACCATTTAATATAATTATTATTATTTCGCCCATCCGTACATTGTCTTCCAACTGATTCCATATTTAGTGAAATTATTGATGCTTTACTTAAGCGAACAGTTTCTTTCAATGCTTCAATTTTTCATGTCTTTTTCATTCCCAAAATCAGCCTGTTTTGTATCATCGATATTTGTCGTTTGTATATCTATTATAAAATATTAAAGTTAATTTCAATTTTTAATAAAGTTATTCTTTTTTCGTTTGAAAAATAATTAATCAATTAAAAACTTGTTATGTTTTAATTAACCAATTAAAAACCTGCTGTACTCCGGAGACAAAACAAAACTTTGTTTGGTTCAATTAATGCTATTTGAGTAATTTGTTCTGCAGCAGATGGGAAAAGATTTTGTTGTTGTACTTCCAGTTGTTGTTCCTGATTGTTATCATCTTGTGATATCTAAAGAAAAAAAAATCATTTATTATTGTTATCTTTTTGAGTAAAAACAATCAATCAGCTATTCATTTAAAAGTAACAAATGATAATTGTTATTTTCTTTTGATTTAAAAAATTTCCAAACAAATATTTGGAAATTAATTAAACAAAAAAAAAAAAGTGGGAGAAAAAAAAAGAAGGGAGGAAAAACTTTTTTCAAAAAAAAAAAAAAACCTTTTACAGCAGCTTGTTGTAAAATAGATGTAAGCATATTTCGATCAGCTAAATTAATTGGCTCATCTAAGAGCTTATAATCCATTGATTCCATTTCTTCACATTGTTTATAATACCGATAAAAAAGCTCAATTTCTGTAAAAAAAAAAAAGACAAAAGACTTATCTATTTTGCTATTCAAATAAATTTGTAATTGTCGAAAAAAAAAAATTTAACTTTTATCACCAATTTTTTGGATTGTTTAAATTGAAACATAATATTCCTTATGCATTCAAAATCCATCATATTATTTGAAATTACAAAATTCAAATTACATCTCAAAACATACCATTGCTTGTTTCTGAAAATGCTGCTTGAATTATTTGAAATTTTTCGATTGAAATTTTCTTTGGTAGAATACATTTCCCGTATTGATCACCCAGGAAGCACTTAAAATATTGAATTAATAAATTCATTTAAATAATTCAAAACTTAATACAGGAAAATTTAAAAGATTTTTAACAAATTTAAAATACTATAATACGAACCATAAGAAATGAAGTACACTTTGAGAATACATTAAGGACAGCTTCAAATGTTTCCATATCCAAGCTATCTGTAACTGGTTCCACAAATTCCACATCAATACCAAGTTGTAACGCATAATGTTGTATATCAATTGCAACATCTTTCACTAATGCTCGATATTCTCGTTCAAATTCTGATAAAAAAAAAGAAAAGAAAAAAGTAAAAAAAAATAGTTTTTAAATTTTTAATTATTATTTTTAAAATTGAAATTATTTGATATAATTGGGAAATTATTAGTGCTAATTACCGAGAAATTAAGAAAAAAAAGTTACAATTGAAAATTTGGTAAAAATTTAATTGTCCGAAATTATTTCTATTATGTAATGCAATATATATTTTATAATTTTACTGCATAGTTTTCACGAATAATTTATAATCTTATTTAGTATTAAAATTATATAATTTAAATTCATCCCATTTCTTAAGCTAATTATTCCACGATAATTTAATAAATTATTAATTTTGATCAAGTATCTACGAAATATTTGCAAATTTGTACTTTAATTTTTTCATAAATTACGATAATTTTGCATAAATTATTGAATAAAAATGAAATAGTGAAAAATGAATAAATAAAAAAAGAAAAAATTTATAAATATACCTTTTAAAGATGGAAAAAAAATTATGATACGTGCTTGTTGCAAAATTTTTGTGGAATATTTCGATTGTTGCAATTGCTTATCATTAATATCAGCATTAAGATGTGAATTTGTCACCACGGATTCAGCATTGAGACGAAACATGGAAATTACTAATTATCACACCATATAATTCAACCAACCATGTGACCATAGCAACATCGATATCTATAAAAGAAAAATAAAAAAAAAAACATGAAAGTTTCTTTTTCTTTTTTCCTTCCGTTTAATTTTTTTTTTTAAATTTTATTATGAACTTTAATTAACCTAATTTTTCAATTTGCTAAAATACATAATGTTATATTGGCTGAACACAGACGAACATATGTGTTTTATCTAACAAACAAACGAAAATTTAGCATTGCTTTATTTAAAGTTTATTTATTATTAATT
>NW_018108418.1:46171-48437 GCF_000183805.2 Loa loa | reverse complement strand
AAAAATTGTCAATTAATCTTTTGAAAGGAAAAAGAAGGGGGAAAAAAAAAACTAATATTACACTAAAAAAATTTTATTTTTTAAAATTACGAATGAACGACAAACTATTCGATGGATGCGTCAAATAGGTTCACTGATATTTCCTCATTTTTCATTAATAATTAAATAATTAACAAATCTGTACTATTTTTTTTTCCTTTAAAATACTCCTACAAATACATTGAGGTAAATGAGAAATGATTACATGAATTAATTTCATCGGAATAAAAAAAAATTAGAAAAATAAAAGATGGAGCAAATTTTTGATAAGCAAATATTGTCGTCTCTTTCTTTCCTCTTTTTTCTTTCTCTTTTTTTTTTTTATTTGAATAACACTTAGAAATGCAAAATCGAATATTCTGATCAAATTTAACAAAAAAAAAAAGACTTCTTTTCAGAAAATGAAATCTTTTGAAAGAACAACAAAAAAGGATTAACAACATTCAATGATACATTAAAATTTTATTAACCGAAAAAATTTCTCAAATTATGGCTTAATTTTATAACTTAACTAAACGACAATGACGTATCGTTGCTAAAGTCAACTGACTAAAACTTTCCTTAAAATAATTTTTGCATGTATCGATGAAAAAAAAATAGTTCTTTTATTTTGCAAATTTTTTATCATCACGCTAGCAGATAAGAAAGAATGTAAAGAAATGAATGAGGAAACTATGCACATTTAACTTTTTAGCATGCAAATTTAATTAATTTCCTAAATTACGACTAATTTAATAAATTGAATCGTTTATAAATGTATTACTAGCACGGAATCGCACGCACATTGTCAAATTAATTAGCTAAAAATTGCATGTGAAAAATTCAAATTTAAAGGAGGAAATTTGACTGAAATGATTATTTTTAGCAACAAAAATAGGTTAGAAAAAATTAAATTAAAATAAAAACTATATCAGTAATTGCAATTTGAAATAAAAAAAACTTAATCTATTTGATTTATTATTACTCTTATTTTTAAATTGAATATCGTAGAATACAATGATACCAAATATTGAGTCTAAAATATTTATTTGTTGAACTGGATAAATGATGAATTGTGTTTGATAGAATGCATCCCTTAGTTTTTTTTTAACCAAAAGTTGAGTTAACAAAATTCAAATTCAAGAGGGAAAATTCACTTTCTCACTACTCACCTTTTCTTAGTTAGGATTTTGGAATTTCGATTTAAAAAAATGGTTTCAAATTAGCTTAAATTTTGCCTATTTAAGTGATTTGCTACTTTCTTTTTTAAATTTGAAAAATTTTTCCGAAATGTTTTAAAAAAAAATTTTTCAAAAATATATATTAATTGTAGCATTGTTTGCAACAAAGTTATTCCATCATTTACATACTTTCATACATTTATCACTGAAATATGAACCATTTTTATGCATTTGGATAAAAGTAACTATTGAATAAATTAATTAAATTAAATTTCTCAAAATTCCATTCCTTCTTTCTAACTGCCCCTCTTATTGTCATAACAATTAAAAGAAACAATCCTTTGTTGATTTATGACAATCATTTGCAAATAATTGGAAGTTATTATGCATCAAATGCAAAAGTTTTATTTATGAAATCATATTTTCATATAAAAAATTACTAAATTAAAACAAAAAGTGGTTTTCGACGGAAAAAAAATTCCATCCAATAGAAAAAATCCGTTTAAAATTCTTTAACATTTGGCAGTAAATTATGAATTATGACCAATATTAAATTAAAATTGTAAACTGTTACTCAATTTCAATCCCTCCTCTCTGCTCTCATATGTTAAAAATTCTGATTTATGTAAAAAATAATGAAAAAATGTAGCTGGAAGTTGAAATTTAAAAATTATTCTTTTTTTTTCCACTTTATACGATCTAACAAATAAAATGAAAACAATAAAAATAAAAAGTCAAACTTTTTTCTTCAAAATTTTATTTTTACAAAATATTAATTTAATTTTTCACCATTCCTAACAAATACTTTGTACAATTAGCATTGCTTGTTTGTTTGTTTTGTTTGCTTGCTTGCTTGTTTATTTGCTTATTTGTTTGTTTCCTCTAATATTTTAAATTAATACTTAATTTAAATTATTCTTACCATATATTTAAAAATTCGCATTTTTTGGTTTTCATTTTTCAAATGAAAAATAGGCAAAGCAAAAAATTTAGCAATACTTCCTCTTTTCCTTTTTTCTCTCCTTTTGTGATATATTATCATTTCCTCTTATCATTATAACTATGTA
>NW_018108418.1:43973-45792 GCF_000183805.2 Loa loa | reverse complement strand
AGAGGTTGTGCCATGTGGGTAGTTACGCCATTTGAACAACCAGATTTTCCACCCTATCCCACTGCTAGAATCACTGCAACCCGACCATTTGAAATCACTGGTGTAGACTTATTTGGTCCAATTATAATAAAAGAGAATCAGATCAAAATTAAACGATGGGTGGCTTTGTTTACATGCTTGACAACTAGAGCAGTGCATCTTGAAGTAGTACAAACAGTGTCGAAGGAACAATGCATACAGGCATTCAGAAGATTTATAAGCCGAAGAAAACAACCTAAACATATTATGAATTATGACCAATATTAAATTAAAATTGTAAACTGTTACTCAATTTCAATCCCTCCTCTCTGCTCTCATATGTTAAAAATTCTGATTTATGTAAAAAATAATGAAAAAAATGTAGCTGGAAGTTGAAATTTAAAAATTATTCTTTTTTTTCCACTTTATACGATCTAACAAATAAAATGAAAACAATAAAAATAAAAAGTCAAACTTTTTTCTTCAAAATTTTATTTTTACAAAATATTAATTTAATTTTTTCACCATTCCTAACAAATACTTTGTACAATTAGCATTGCTTGTTTGTTTGTTTTGTTTGCTTGCTTGCTTGTTTATTTGCTTATTTGTTTGTTTCCTCTAATATTTTAAATTAATACTTAATTTAAATTATTCTTACCATATATTTAAAAATTCGCATTTTTTTGGTTTTCATTTTTCAAATGAAAAATAGGCAAAGCAAAAAAAATTTAGCAATACTTCCTCTTTTCCTTTTTTTTTCTCTCCTTTTGTGATATATTATCATTTCCTCTTATCATTATAACTATGTAATAATATGGAATGCATAATAATATTTTTTTACAAGGAAAAAACAATAACATTCGTATTCAAATTTCATCTTCCAGATCTTCAAGGCTAGTTATTTTTGATCATTGGAGAAGAAAAAGAAAAAAAAAAACTTAACTACTAGGATAAGTTGCTTCAATCATTCCTTCTTACCTTCTTTCCTTCCTTTTTTTTTTTTCTTTCAATTTCCTTCATCTCATTCCTCTATCTGATCCATTACAATACTTTTAGTGCTCGTGCTGTTTAACAGTGTAATGAACTTAAAGCCAGCTGTCAACATTTTTACAGATTTTCCTTCATAAGCTTCAAAATGCTTAACTACCTTCTAGCTGCTTTTTATCAATTCGCATTATTCTTCTTCTATTTCTTCTATTTCCTTTTCAAGTAAGCTAATCATTTCTTCATTTTTTTTTCGTCTTTCTTCCCTCTTTTTCTTCCACTCATTCTGCTTATGTGGAAATTTCCATCTTTTTTTTTCTCTCTACCTCTCAACTAATTTTTTTTTTTTCATTGCTAAAATTTAATTCCACTCAAAATTTTTCGCTCAATTAAACAAAGTTTAGATGAATTTTATATAGCTAAGTTTAACATTGTCTGTTATGTTATGCAGTATATAATGCATTGATTAGCTATAAATTTGCATTGAGTTATGGGTATGTTTTTTGAGTATTTTACTCGTATTTTTATGCAACAAATTTTGCATCAAATTGCCTAAAAATCAAATTCTTTTTGAAATGACAAGATACCGCTTTCCAAGTTATAATAACAATAATTAATAATAATAATAATTAATGATAATAATAATAATAATAATGATAATAATAATAATAATAATAATAATAGTAATAATAATAATAATAATAATAATAATAATAATAATAATAATAATAATAATAATAATAATAATAATAATAATAATAATAATAATAATAATAATAATAATAATAATAATAATAATAATAATAATAATAATAAT
>NW_018108418.1:35505-43582 GCF_000183805.2 Loa loa | reverse complement strand
AATAATAATAATAATAATAATAATAATAATAATAATAATAATAATAATAATAATAATAATAATAATAATAATAATAATAACAATAATAATAATATTGATGCTGTATTATTATCATTATTAATATGAATAGTAAGTTATTCTCACATATACAGTCTTTGTCTTATGAGCTTGACTATCATTATAAAATATTGTTTGATAAAATAATTTGAAGAAGCTACTAGTATCATTATAAATGTTGGTGATTTAACTTTGCTTAATAACATCGTAAATTGACACATCCCAAAAATTAAATAATATTGTTAAAGGGATGAAATTTAAGATTTCATACCACTTTATTGTATTTCTCGCTGATTGATCATTATCATGTTTCAATTGAATTAAATATTGTATGAAAATTGCATCATACCAAATAACCGATTGTCACAGAAAGTTCAATGAGAATTTAACTCCAATCAAAAATTAACTTCTAAAATCTTTTAAAGAAGCGCTAAAACGATCTTATGTGGGACATTTCACAAATTAACAAATCAGTATAAAACAATTGAAAATAAATTGGAAAATTCATGCATTTGGGCGGATTTGTCCATTTCCAATTGAATAGACAAATTGTATAAATGTATTGAATTTGTTCACATAATCATAATCAAAATGAGAAGAAAAAAATTTGCTCAAGCAATTATTCAAAGTCAAAAAAAAAAAGCGACAACAACAACAGATGAAGTACTATTCAGGAATTATTCATTCTCATCCCTTATTTAATTTTCACATCATCCTTTTCCGCATCAAAAATTAATCAACTTTCAAGCTTTTTTCTTTTTCAAAAACTGAAAATGAAATTATTAAAGAAAATTCCATTAAAAATGCATTCTTTTATTTTAAACCAAACAAACGCATACTTTTAATTGAAAAAACGAATATTATCTTGTTAAGTGAAATTTTTAAACAATCGAAAGATTTATCCCGATTATTGCTTTTGACTATTTTATTAGCTTAATTTGATGATAGTGTATTGGAACATTGCAAAGGTTAATCTCCAACGGTTCGGCTATTCGTCTTGGAAAATAAAAATGATAATAGCGGGGATATTTTTCATCCTTGTTTTTCTTTTTTTTTTTTTTGCTTTGCTTTGCTTAAAAGGAACCAGAATGTGAAATTGTAAAAATAGACTGTAAAAAAAATTGTGAAAATAGACTGAGAAAATGAACTGATTTTAAAAATAAAACTTACTGGACGACCATTTTAAAACATACTGGGAAATGGGGAAGTTCTACAAATTAATTATCTTAAACAATTCCTAGTTTTTGCAAATTACTTTAATTAGAATTAGTAATTTCGGGAGGAGGAAGCAGTTGTAATTTTATGACTGTATTACAGAGGAAAACCGGAATGGCAGAAAATTGGAAATGTTGAACGATGTACGACGAACAATTGCTGTTTGCATAATCCGAAAGTACAAACGGATACTTCTTCATCGTCCGTTAGTCCGAAGCAAGCTGAAAATAATCAAACCACCGATGAACACACTAACATCATCAAAACAGGAGTTAGCTGGCGAGGAAATAAACAAACAACAACAAAATCAACACTTCAAAATTTTCAAAGAATGAATTCGTATCAACAGCTAAGCGAACAATATGCAAACAAAGCAGCACGAACATTTCAAAATTTGTGTAGCGTTTTTTACAGTATCCTGGGACATATTGGTACTACCGTAGTGCATTTCATCATGTGGCTTTATTCGATTATCTACGAATGGCTCGTTAGCTCGGGAAATTCGGCGATAATTGCCGGAACTTCGGCAGAACGCATTCAGCAAAGCCAAGAACAAATTCAAAAAACGACTACTAAAAAGGTTCAGGAAGAATTACAACAACAACAACAACAACAACACCACCACCACCACCACCACCACCAACAACAACAACAACAACAACAACAACAACAACAACAACATGAACAACAACGATACGAACAGCAACAATATGAACAACAACAACAACAACAACAACAACAGTTTTCTTCAACAGGTAATTTGATTGGATTTGTTGCATTTTATTTCAATTTTCGAATCCTAATACTTGAATGTTCGTTCATTTATTACAAGAACTGGGGAAGAAAAAATCAAAAAAGATATACTTTTCTGATGATTTATATGAAAATATTTTTTCCTAGAATAGATGTTGAGAGAAAAGAAAAATCAGATTTGATGTGAAATTTGAACGAATTATGTGAAATTTCAAGTTTTTTATGGAGAAAAAGGAATGTTCATATGATTGTAAATTTTCAATTTAAATTGTTTTTCCAACAAATTTTATCAGCATAAAATGAAAGAAGGTAACGATTTTTGAGTTTCGTAATTTTTTTTTTTGTTTTTTCAGGTGCTAAGATGACTTTCCAGATATGGTCACCGATTGAGGAACCAATCATCCAACCGGTAGAATTTTATTCTAGGAAGCAAATCTATACAAGTGATTTTAAGAAATCTACTATAGAAGGTCCGGATGTTGCTAATTCAGTGGTATCCACACCACCACTATCACCACCACCACCACCACCACCACCACCACCACCACCGCCGCAATCACCAAAACCTCCTATTTCTCCTTCATTACCAGTTTTTAAAAGATTAACATCAGCAACAGAGACAAAAGACGACGAGAAAGTTTGTCATTCAACTCCACGATATCACCATAAACTAATTTATTAATTTAACTTTTTATTTAAAATTCGAATATTTGAATAATTCTTCTTCAGACAATTTCAGTTTTGCTATGTAAACAAGCATGGAAAGATATGTTTGATTCGCGAAACATTGCATAAAACTTTTTTTGAAATTTATGAGTTATCAAAAGTATTTAACAAAAAATTATTCAACCTAAAAATCATATGGTAGTGAGAAAATGATTTGATATCGTAATGTTATAGAAATTTTAACAAAGTGATAAGTGTACAACATCTTATTCTCAAGCTATGGTTAAACGAATAGTTTAAGATTATCCAGAAAGTGAATTAAGCGGAATGATCCGATTACTAGTTCATAAATTTGAGGAACCATAACAAATTTATATCTGATGAACTGTTGCAAACATTGCAAAGAAAGTAAAACGATGAAATCAGATATTTAAAACGATTAGAAGTTTGTTTGTTTTTTTTTAATTTTAAAATTATCATCAAGTTTTTTTAAGACATATTATTAACTTGATGAAGGATTACTTAATAAAAAAATTATAGGTGCCACCAAAGGGTGGTGTTGCTATTTTACCACTCGATATCATGGTTGAAGCTCATGCTCGAGTCAAAGAACGTGAGCAAAAATTAAATGAACAAAAAATCGAACCAGAGGAGGAGGTTACATTTTATGCTTATTAAATTTACGCATTTCTATTGAATTTTTCAATGATTCCATGAAGTTAAAGCCTTAGATTAAAATTTATTTCAGGTTATTTCAAATCAATTCATCACATTTCAATTTTTTATTAATTCGTTCCAAACTTGTTCCTTATCTATCATCCGTCACATTATGCTAAATTTTTAAATTTGAATGATACAAATTACCTAACAATTTGTTAACATTTATGATCCAAGAATGAATTATTACACTTAATGTACTTGTAGAATAACGAGATAAATGCAGACTGGACGGTAACAAGTAAGAGATTTATACCTCTACGATGGAAAATGCCAAAATCGAAAATTGAAGAGAAATTAATAGCGAAGAATAAATCAAGCGAAGATGAAGAAATATTAAAGCAAGCAAAGATGGATGTTGTTTCTAGGATAAGTCGACCATCTGATCAAGATGCTCAATTCATTTTCCGTGCACCTACGCATCAAAATATACCGTATGTATTACTGACAAATCTTAAAGATGTAAATTTTACACATTGAAAGATTTCTGAATAGTACGTTTGAAATGGTTTCATTGTAAGAATTCCAGATCAAAGCATTCATCGGATGGTAATTTTTTGATGGGTCGAAGTGTTTTTTCACCAGTACGTGAAGCAGAAGAGATGCGTGATCGAGTCAATCGACGAATGGCAGAGACACCTTCGGAAAGTTTCTTTGATTCACGTTTAAATACACCTCTTGATGATTTTTCGATGACATCACGTATAAATACACCATTCGAAGTAACCCCTGATTCGCATACCGATTCTTTTTCACGTTATCCAGCTAGTCGTTCACGTTCACAATCACGAATTCACAATATCTTCTCATCTCCACCTCCTAATCAAATACATTCTTTGAAGTAATATTTCAATGTACTATTGAAATTAATTATCTAAAAAATTTTAAATTACCATATTTCTTCGCCGACACACAAGATTCAACAAAATTTATCAATTGCTACCTTATTTTAAAGATTTTGAAATACGAAAACCAACAAGAAAATAGTTTCAAGTTCTGTTATTACTTATATTTCAACTTCAATTTTGCAAAATTTTTCCAACATATTTCATTGAAAAAATAAGATGAAAAGAAATTAAAGTATAAATTTTTTGAACCATTCACTCCATGACATCCTCAACCGAACATTTTATTAAGCATGTTTATTTCAAGTGCATGTGAATTCTGAAAATATATTAATTCAATTTCTAATTTTGTTTGTATTGCTTTGATTAAATTTTATAGGCGAGATGAAAATGGAATAAATATGTTGAGACAACGTTCCAGAACCGTGGAACCTCGATTAGCAGAAGGTACCGTAAAAGCTCTCACCAGGTAAGCGTTTGTTTTTTTTTCTTTTCTTGAAGAAGTATTTAAATAATATACGATGATAAATCGAATGATGTGAATTTTGGTGTTAAAAAAAAAAGGTGAAAAACAAGAATTTTTTTAAATTTATTTATCTGAATGTGTTAGAAAATAATGGGATGATTTTTTCTCTTTAAAATTCATTTTTAGTAAAATAAAATACAATTTGAAATAATATTATTAATAAAATATTTGATTAATTTATTTTTACTTTTTCCTTGATTACTCTGTTTTTAATTAGGTAAAGAGTAAAAAGTTATGAGTAAAAAGAGTTCTGAGTAAAAACGCAAAGAGTAAAAAGACATAAAGTGTCAGTCTATAGCAGAAAGTTAAGTTCAACCACTATCAATTGATAACAAAATAATCAAATTTTTCTTTTCTTGAAAGGTCGTACAGCATGTGATGAAATTCATAAATGTAAAATAATGCAAAATGTTCAAAAAGTTAGGATACTGTAAAAGAATTCCGAATATGTGTTTTGTTGATGCTTGTAGAAAAAAGAAAAATGAAAAAAAGAAAATCAAAATATCAGGAATCTGAATCTTAAAAAGAGGAAAATTAAAATATCAGAAATCTGGATCTCAAAAAAAAAGAAATTGAAATATCAGGAATTTGAATTTTAAAAACTGAAGAAGGAAACAAGAAAGTGTCATATCGATGAAAATGTCAGTTTAAGAATCTCTAAATTATATTAAAAATGAAATTTCTAGAAAGAAATTTGAATTTGCATTCGATAATATGAAAAGAGCAAATTTGTTTTTTTTTCCTCCAGAAAAAACTACTGATGTAATAAGTATAAATTAAAAATTTCATTGCTACTTATATATGCCAGAACAATAATCCATGGATATGTTAAGGGAAATATTAAAAATGAGAAAATGGTAATTTGTTTCCTTTTTTTTGTCTTTTATTCATGGTTTTGGAAAAAAAATTGTAATTTAAAAATTTTATTAAATTTTTTCCTGCACTTCATTTGAATAAAGAAAAAAAGTGAGATTTTATTTTATTTTTTCCTTCTATTTAATACATCAAATATTTCTTGAAATTATTCTTAGCTAAATTATTTTAAATCGTTTAAATTTGGCATAATGACCAGTTTGTTTTATTGTAAAAGTTCAAAAGCTAATCTAAGAAAATTTAATCACGCTATAATAGGTCATGAATAACAATCTGACATAAAATAGCACAAATTTTATTATCAGATAAATTAAATAAAATAGCATAATGATCGTTATAGGTAAAAAAAAAAAAAAAAGAAGCATTTCTTTAAGAAAACTTATAGACAAAAAACGTTTCCCGACTTTACGACACTATTGAAATTATCTAACAAACAAGTTTAAGACAAAAAAAAGGAAAAAAAGACGGAGAATTAAAAGCTATCTACTGTCTAGTTCTCCATCTATGGAATTTCAAATTCATTTTGTCTTCCCTCAAATTTTTATTGCTGTTCAAAAAAAAAGAAAAAAAAAGAAAAACGACTAAAATGTTTTATTTGGTTGTGAAAACATCGAACTTGGCTTCTTTTACAAAATTTTATGTAGAATAAATTAATAAAAAATGATTAATTTTTAAGACAATGGCCACCTCAAAGTAATGCAACAGGCGTATTTGTAGCTAAAGATAATTGGAATATTATTCCAACTGAAATTGTTTCATATCGCAGTAAGTTTACTTTTCTTTTTTTTTCTAATATATTTTATATCATTATTCTATTGCCAATATTGTGTAATATTGAAATTTTAAATTTAACAAAATAAAACGAAAAAAAAAAGAAAGAAAAGCTTTTAATGAAATATGCAAAAAAATATCAATGTAACAAATTGAAATTTTCTTACCAATTTCTTATCAAATATTAATTTTCCATTTATATTTATTTGTTTAAAATACATGAAAGTGTGCAAATGAATCCATTCTACGTAAGTATGCTAGCAGGAATGGATAATATCTTTTCTAAAATTTCAAACATTTAATAATTAATTAAAATTAGTACAAATCAATGAATAGTTATACACCGTACTTTTCAATTTCATACACATTTTTTCTATTTCATCTCCGGATTGTTTGTTTGATCTTTTTAGAGGAAAAAAAATGAATAAATATTTAAACCCTTTTTTTGCCGCTTTTTTTTCCCCGGTAAATCTTCTTCTGACTGATCTATCAAACATTTTGGATATTCTTGGATGTACCTATTTTTATCCCTCTCTTTTCGTTTCTTTTTATTTTTCTTCTAACTAAAAAATAAGTTAGCATTTTCAGGAATGAAATCTTTTTTCTTTTTTGAATTGCTCTCGAAAAACTTTACGCTATAGCATTTCACATTTACACTACTGCTTATTGAAAATTTTATACATATGTACACCACATACACATACACAAACACACATACACACACATAGATATATACATACATACACATATATACATGCACGATAGATACACCTATTAAATTTTTTAGTAGGATACTTAATTACAACGTGACATTTAATTAATATGTTAAATAAAATATTGCTAATTAATCTGATCATTGATGTCGTAAAATGATGTGAAAACAAACTTATCTTACAATTCATTATTTGATTTTTCATTTCTATTCCTCATACATTTCTGCAAATTCATTTTAATTATTCAAAATATCAATAATGAAATATAATGCAGTGTTTAATAAAAAGAAAAAGTTTCAAAGTGTTGAATGAAAAGAAAAGTATGGAAGTGAAAAATTCATAAATGCTGAAATAAATAACTTTTGCTAACAATGCCTGTAATTTTAATACATTTTACCTTTGACAATTGTCATAAAGGTGAGAAATCAATTAGCAATGAGTTATTTGAAATTATATGCAAAATGGATGGATCTATATGAAAAGTACCTATTAATTATTAAAATTGTATGATTTATTTTTTCCTACATTATATATTTTTGATTCATTTCTTCAATAATACAATTAAATCTTTTTTTCGGAAAATAAATTCGTTTGTCGTTTTTTTTTTCTTTCTCTTAACTAATTCACGATTTACTGATAACATAGTTTCAATGAGTGTATGTGTAAAGCTGATTAGAAATGGTAAAAAGCGATTAATTTGAAATATAATCATTACATTCTAAATTAAACTATTATGAATAACAATTACCGGAACCGAAATAACTTTTATAAAATTATATGACATGATATCGATTAATATTAATTAGAGTTTAATTACTACTAACTGGAGTGCCAATAGATAAAATAATGTGTTGTAGAAATTGTTGAGTAAAAAGCTTTTTCCAATCCTTTTAGAACTTACTGCATAAAAGGTCTGCTATTGTTTGTTTGTTTTTCCCGTT
>NW_018108418.1:27828-35485 GCF_000183805.2 Loa loa | reverse complement strand
TTTTTTTTTTTTTTTTTTTTTCAACTAAAACGACGGGAAGATACTTTCTATGATCAAAGATTTCATCGTATCACTTGATTTATTTGTTTAGGATTTAAAAATGCTTTTTAAAAAAAAAAATTCAACAACAACAATAGCATTAGGAATGATGAAAATAAGTAATGAAATGAGATGAAACAAAGGCAAAAATGGAAGTGAAATTAGAAATAACATATCTACGATGTAGTTTTATCGGATTAACCACTTAAAAATCCAATAGAGAGTACGAAAGGAAAAAAAAGAAAAAGTTGAAAGGGAACCCAAAGCTAAGAATCAAATAAATAATTCATTTACTCCACTTATTATTGCTATCGTTACCATCGTTACCACTAGCAAAACAATACAAACAAAAAGAATCAAAGAACATTTAAATAGTACGAGAAAGTTTCATAGCATGATTAGTTTTTCATGTTATGGCTATTATTTGCTAATGAAAATAGTTGATAAGTTGTTGTTATTGAAGGAATAATGGAAAGAAGTGTAATGGATAAATGGATAACACGTGATGAAAAAGATGATATCATGAATGAATGGTCAATGCAAAGTTGGAAAGGTGAAAGTGATGGATTGCGACGCCATAATGATGGTACTGGTGAAATATGGCATCGTAAAGCTAAAGTATCACCAGAAGGTAACACATCTTTCGTCAATAACAGGCGCTTTTATGCGAGGGATTATGTTATCGAGGTAAGTTTGACGTAATAGTCACTGACAATTTCAAAATATTGATGATCTGGATTATGATTAAATTGCTTGAGCTCATTCCTGATATTTGATCTCAGCATGATTTCGCAAAAAAATGTGCTTCAGTAATCAAGGTCCTTTTAACTAGTAAGGAGCGATGGTCTAAAAGAAATTAATCGAAGCATTCGATCCGTTGGATCTTTTCAAAAGATAGCTGTTGTAATATTCAAAATACAAAGTCTATGAAAACTGATTTGATTTTCAGAGTGAAACTCGGAATGCATAACTATAACGTTCAACGTATCCATCCTAAAAATCCTCGTTTGAATTGGAAAAACGCTTATCTTTTTACTTAGATGAACTGCTAAATTGTGAAAAAAAAAAAAATACGAAGAATTGAATTTACAACGAAAATACAAAAATCCTTCAGAAAATGATAATTTCATCGCCTCAATGAAATTTCACTCATTAGCAATTATTCAAATGCAAAAACTCTCAATCCTTTTCTATTCATGAAAAGAATAAAATTCCATATCCTAATAATACACCCTTTAACTCTTTCAATTCTTATTTATATCCAATGTAAACATTTTTTGGTATTATTTTTCTGTCTCATTATTATTTCTTACCATAATTTGTGTGTAATTCTTGTGCACTCATTTTTTTTCATCTTAATTTTTGCATAAAATAAACACCAATTTTACAGCTATATTTTTCCAATTTCTGAACTCCCAAAAATATCCTGCATAATTCGTATGCAGTAAACTGTCTCACTCAAATTTACATTGTGTCGACCCAAAAAAAGAAAGGGAAAGTTATTCTACAAAAATATAATTTTTCCTTGTATTCTGGATCAAAAAATTAACATTTCAAAAGATTTGGTAGATAAATCAATATCTCAATCTCTCTAATTTATCCGATGAAGAAGCGTCCGATAACATTAAAAATCTACACATTTGGCGTGGACAAACCGTTTCAGTTTATTACCACACTTCTGTAAAAATCTCATATGGAGAACGCACTGCATTGTGGACCTGACAAAAAGGTGCTAAAGCGCAATAGTGAGACACATTCCGGAAGCCTCAGGGACATAACAGCACATAACAGTCACGTCTTCTAGCTAAAGTTAGATGCGGTTCAGACCACTGACGTCCTTTCATTATTAGGCGGGTCCTGGGAAAAACACATATGGTCATTTCTGATGCTCCAAAACGGAATGTAGCACTGGAACTCCGACTGCTTACTCCTCCCAGCATTTTCATTTCATTTTATTTGTGAAATGTAAATCTGATTTAAGTTTGCATGACCCAAAACACATTTCATGCATTCCCAAAATTCTAAACTCACCCTCGTAATCTGCATCCTTCATTCATATACAAAGACCACTAACCTTGGCTGTCGAAGTAATACGAGGTGTAAGTAAATTGCCATCTGCTCCAACGCCCCGAAGGTAAAAGAAAAGAATGACTTGGGCACTGGAAATGAACAGCAGAACACTTTATTTTGAAAAAAACACTTTAACTTTGATTTTCACAGCTTTTAGAGAAAAACACTTTACCCTTGATTTTCACACAGTTTTTAAAAGGAGAGGAAATGAACTATAATTAGATTCACCAGAACTGTTACAGTTTCAAAAACCAAATCCAAGTCAGGGTAGGCAGAACTCGCAAGATTCACAGATCGATGTCATAATAAAAGAACAAAATAGTCGACGAAAAACGCTAAAAAGTCCGAAACAACAAGTTGGAGAGTTGGAAGATTAACCTGACCCATTAAAGAACAGTTGAAGGAAGTCATATTGAAGTGGCAGAAAAATAAAGTAGAGAGGACCCCAGAATATTTTCGTAGATCATGATTAAAAATTCAACTTTTAAAACTGACAAAATGAACAACGCCCGAGAACAAAAGACGTCTGTATTGGAGGCATGGGAGCAATTTCCGTTCAGTGTGGATGTCACGACGGCCCCTCAAAATATCCTGAAAAAAGTAGTGAGTAAATTCAGTTGAAATGAACAATCCTTTTACAATCATGATTACAAAAATATTTGTAGGAGATAATTCCAGCGGCATATGCTCCTAAAATGATATCGCCAGCGTCGGGAATCTGCAACTAATTCCGCTCTCAGGATAAGTATGTCTTAACTTTTACCATTTGTGTTTATATTCTTCCTCCTACAGCTAAGTAGAAGGGTATTTTAATAATCCTCTTCTATGAATGAAGTTTATGCGTACCGCCAAAGAAGGGCACACGATTCGGTTCCGAAGGTGAATTTTGTTGCTAGAAATAGTAGTATCCACTGGGCATGCAATTGCCATAACGACAAAGGGTCTGATTTTGTCTCCAGCCCTTCAAAAGTCCAAGGGTTCTTCTCGATACCGGTTTGTGATCGTCCATATCATCGTTTTGGTGGGCCATGAACCAACATGGAACACAATAGTAGAGCATACAAGGGAGTTCGGGGCACAAATAAATGCCAGCAGCTTCATGGCATATTTCACATACCATGCCATCGAGCACATATGGTCTCATTTCCAGCTAAAAAAGTTACATCTGTTAAAAAAATTCGAATACACTACTGAATGTTTTTGTATTTCTATATATTTCAACGTATGAAAATGGCTGTGAAATGGCGATGTCGGAACACAGTGGGACATATTTTTGGAAGCTTCCAGGTAAAAAATATCCTTGAAAGCTCCAAAGGAAATACATCTCGATAAGCTGCGCAAAACAATTTGTCATTGAGAATTTAAGCAATACACAAGTTGAACGGAATGAAGCAGCGTATTAAGAAGCCTCGTGCATAGTGAAGATACATCAGGAAATGCTGGATAATCAGGCAACGCCGTTTACAATGGCCACTTTTTCCACTAATTTCAAAACTGATGTTTACTGATACCTAATATATGATGGCGAAAATTTCGCGAATTTGAAGAATTTTCGTTCCAAGAAAACTTACGATTCTTCGCTCTCGAAGCGTGAATAATGTGAAGCGTCCCATAGCGAGAGCTACAAGATAAGCTTCACGAGTCCCGAACACCACTCGTGCTGACCCTCTCGGGTAATTTGTATGACGTTCAACTTCCAAAGTCACTTCAACTACACCGCTGATCACTTGTTGGAAAAGCTGTGCCAATTCCACTGTAAGTTGAATTAGATCAGATAATATTTATATAACGTACAATTGATACTGTACAAATGATTACAAACATTACACAACCTTTCGATATTTACGAATATTTCCAGTTTTAGCACCTTAACATAACATCTAAATAAAAGAAAAAGTTACTTGCAGTCGTAGTGCGCGGAACACCACCAACGAAAATAGCGTACCGATCAACATATGGTATAGTACCCATCAGAGTACAACTCAAACAGCTCAAACTCCAAGGTTTCACTTGTACCTGTTATTAGATATTATTAAAAAAGAACTTCAACATCCTCAACCTATCTTTTGACCACCATTATTTAGCTTCATCTAGCAAAACTGGAAAATCGAAATTCTTTAGATATGTAACCTAACCCTCGAAAATATCATTTGTAAAATGACGAATGTTCTGAAAAAATCATATCTTTCTGATATTATTTCATTAGAGGAAAGTGCAAAATTCTGCAAATACCTAACTCAATAAGTGATAGACACGATGAAATTCATGATAATCTCCCTTGCACAATACAATCTCTATCATCACCATGAGAATTTTAGAAAAATCTTCACCAAATAAGTCATAATTTTGCACCACTTCTGCTAATCAAGTGTGGAACAATTCTACACAATTCCTAAACATCATATCTGCTGCTGAAGCCGCAATAAACGGGAGTTCCATATTAAGTTATATGTCTTTCATTTTCTTTTAATTTGGATTAGACAACAACCTAACTGACATAAGTAAGACAGGATATCAAGTAATGTACTTTGCATTTGGTTATCCAAAATACTTTATTAAAAACAATTAAATTGCCGCACTGTAGTGTCAAAATTTCTACTTCGAAAATTTTGAGGAAAAGGAAAAAACGGAGAAACGAATTTTCAATATGCCATGCAGTTGAGCAAAAAAGGATAGCTAGAAAATACATTATAACAGTCACAGAACAATTCAACTGCATCAGCAGAAACAGTGGAAACAGAGCTCTTCCAGTCGCACCGACCGAGAGTATCATCTCTATTTCTTCAATCTTGAGTTCTCGCATCTCATTTCATAAACAATGAATATTTTCACATCATCAAAGGCTTTGTCGTCATTTGTTTTAAGCTGCTTGAATTGACAGTATATTCTCCCCTTAACTTTTATCGTTGTTACACGGCACATATATCTTTTCTGACGAATGACTGAAGTATGAATAACCTTGTGTCGATACATACTTGGCTCGGTTATTGCTGACCATCATTCTTTAACGAACGTGATACTAACTGCTGTTGCTTCGCATGTTCGCATTAGCAAAGCGAAACAAAAAGGACTATGAATCAAAATCGGAGTTTGACAAAAGCCATACCCCAAATCCTTTGCCGGAAAAGGCAACGCCCACAGTTGGATCTCCAGCGCCAACAGGAAGTGAGGGCAAATCTTCATTTATCTGATCATGCTATCGCGAATTTCGGTCCTAATTTCTTTGCCGTTGCATTTGTGCTGCCACGACACCACAGTTTCATAAATCAACCTTTTAAAAACTAAAAGCTGCAAGAGATACATGGTCATGTATCTCTCGTTTATCATCTGTTATTAACTTGTATGCATAATGTTTGTAAACTGGAAATGATGGTACAAAATCATGCTCGTTATCACTTTTTCTTGAAACTCGGACAGTAACGAACAATGCTGATATTCACAGAAAGGCACATTATTGTGTCTCACTCTCACTAGCAACAAACCACGACTACACGGGAAAATGATTTGATCTAGGTTAGTTGCTCGAAACCATATGCGAAATGACTTTATCCCGTGGTCTCATGGAAGCAGTTCAGTTGCATTCGAGAAAATAAATTTTGCTGTCTTGGTCGTAGTATGTTTAATAAGTATTTAATAAGTACTTCGAGTCTGATATTTAGGTGGGAAATACAAAGGCTCAGAATTGCGGCCATATAGAGGATTCTTCATTTTTTGCACTAAAAAACGGATGCTATTGTCAAGAAAAAAGAGAACGTACAGCAACAAAAAGTTAGTCGCGACACAGCAAAGTATAATATTGAGTCAAACTTTTAACAGAGATATTAGCAAAAATATTCAAGACACTTAACTAACCGTTTTAATCTCCGTCTCACCGTCCTTCATATCGACAAGCAGTTTGCCTTGCTTCACATCGCTCGCATTAATAAGTCGGCGTACCGCATGCTCATGATCGAATATGACAAATGCATATCCTGAAATATTTGTTCCGAAATTTTTTCACTAGCTTGTTTTTTGTAACTGTTCTTCTATCAATTTTTTCTAAATCTACAAGAAAACTGCCTTACTGACTGCTGCTGTCCAATGAATTTAGATAACCTTACGTATAAAACAGCTTTATCATATTTTACAAAAACGATATGAATAAAGCTATATTATGAAAGGAACCATTTGGTGGAGCCATCACGTTGCAGCAATCACGATGTGGCCAATCGATAATGTTTGTGCCGTATTGCTCGAAAAAGTTACCGATTACATCTGGAAATTCAGTGGCTATCCATTAAAATTTGAAGTCACAGTGTATAAAGCAAACGAAAAAATTTAATTGCTTCATACAGCAGTAAAAAATATGAGAGTCAGTAAAACAGGCAAAATTGTTTGAATTTGCCTGGATCAATGTCGTAAGGCAGGCCACCGACGAACACTTTTCTGGAATACAAGGGGCAATCATCAGCTCGTAGTCGCGTCATGTGATTGTCCGAATCGTAATTCTCGTCTTCGATTTGGCGTAGAAGTGTTTCTAAATTAGGAAAGACTTCGTGAAGTGTTGAAACTGGACGCGGAAATCTTTTAAATTACCATGTTCATGTGAAGAACGCAATATTTACATTAGCATCTGCTGTTTGTAGTATGTTAAATGTTCGATATTATTCTTATTCTTTTTTTGTCTCTTCATTAAAGATGGTAAATGTACTTAAAGATGACTAGTTCTGCATCAAGATTATTTATTCAGGAGAATCGGGAAACCCGAAATCTGCTTGAAAACTATTTAAAGAGCACGTGGTATTGGTGATCCCATAAACCATGTAAATCTTCATTTTTAAAATCAAAATCATCCAAAACGAAATTTCGTGACATTGTTCTGGGAATCGCATCTTCTCTTTCATAAATTCATTTCTAGACAAAAAACAGGTAACGAGTTCCAGTGACTGATTATCGGAGTTAATAAAGTGGTTAAATATTATTCATTTCCGCGACCAGGTACAATAGTGGTACTCGTAGTCCTCCAATTAGAAATTTCTCAGCAATACCATGTATCAACAATGCTATTCAAGTTCAGCATCTGAGAGTTTTATCAGTCTTTAACTTACATCCTACTGAAACATTTACTTCCTCGCTTTTTTTTTGTCTGAAGTTGATCATCAATGTTAAAATGATCAATTAATTGAGCAAGCCAAAGAAAAAATACCCTTCTCAAGCGTTTCCAAGCTTTGTTCAGACATCGTAAGAGTTGCTAGATAGAATAATGTTGAAGTAGATGAAGCAGGAGTGTAGAAAGGACACTACAAACTTAAATATTGAAGTTGAAAATAAATCTCGAGAAATATTGAGAGTATGAAAAAGGTGCCAGAAAAAAAACCACTAGAATATATTACACGATACGCAACATCCCCAGAATTCATCAGACGTGACGCACGCTAACCTCGCAACACAACGCGACTTACCAATACCTACTTACCAACCAACCAACCAACCAACCAACCAACCAACCAACCAATCAACCAACCAACCAACCAACCAACCAACCAACCAACCAACCAACCAACCAACC
>NW_018108418.1:24042-27463 GCF_000183805.2 Loa loa | reverse complement strand
AACCAACCAACCAACCAACCAACCAACCAACCAACCCACCATCCTTAACCTAAACCAAACACTTGCCACCAGCCATTCTAGAACAATGAAAGCCCACCACCTACTTACCCCCTTTTATAGCTGAGCCTCCAGCAGCTAGGGCAAGAACGTCCAGAAAGTTCCATGCAGTCTAAAATTATTGTAATCTGCACGTATCCTATCCTTTCAACATCCCATCCCATTCATTCCATCTCATTGCTTTTGGAGGCAAAACGTGATTGGCTAGGAAATACGTGCATTTTTTAAATTTCCTTACCTCCACATGGAATGTGATTCAAGCAGGAGTATGGTCATTAAATCAATACGTACTCTTTGCATATTACACTTGACGTACGTTTACTTTCTTTTTTTTTTTACCCCTACGGAACATCTTTTTTTCGCCTTGCGATCATGGAGAAGAAAACATTGAAAGGGAAAGAGTAACGGAAAATTGTTTTAGTATAGAAAGCTACATGGTTCGATGATACCATACAACTAATCCCACCTCCACATTTAATATTTTCCAATCATCGACTCAACCCCTCCAATAATTTCAAGTTTCCTGATTTCACTTGACTTGAAACCTGTAATCACCTGACTTCAGTCGAAAATCTGAACTATAATATCTAACTCGATCGATTCCACTTCTAACCAAATCCGGATTTTGCATCACAGTTCCGACTGATTGCAGATGAGATTTCCCTTTCTTTGCTTGTACTAATTTTAAATGTTGAAGAAAGTCATTTTATTGTTAGTAAGATTTTATTTAACACCATATAATGACCAAAATTACCACGGCATAAAAACAATAGATGTCAACGGTGATACCGGATTATTTTTATTAATTGCAAAATTAAATATTTGAAACTATCGATTTAAAAGTGGAATGGTTTCACAAGTGGACGACAGTAAATGGAATGGGAGAGAAAAAAAAAGGACCCGATGAGGTTTATTTTGTCAAATGTTTCAGAAACTTATCCAGACTGGATGATCTAAGAAATTCCCAGCTAAGTCCGTTCGTGAAAACTAAAGGATTACTACATGAAAGAAATACAAAGAAACGATGGAAAGAGGAAGACCATCCCGATTAAAATTTTTTGTGGACCTTTAACATGAAATCATAAGCAACTGTTCTTTCACACAGAACTAGTAGCAACACCGTACATTAATATTTAATATTACATATTAATATTGTTGATAGACAATACTTCAAAACTTTCTGAAAAAGTTTTTTGAAATCAATTTGCTTTTCCAGTCAAACCATTGTGGAATGTGTGAGATTCCGAACCACCATGTCCATAACCTTTCGGTCCAAAAAGCGCTCCGTAGCAGTGGTTGCAATATGGCTTGCCCTGACGCTGAAAAAATATAGGGTTGAAAAAAGGAGTAAAAAGAGCTAGGAGCAGAAGATTACATAAAACATTATACAATGTCATGCTACATTTAACAAGAAAATCAAATTTTTCAGCTGTAAGAACCCTTCAATTATAAAACGATGACCTCTATTTGACCACATTTTCTTTGAACAGACCAACGAACGGAGCAATTTTTTGAGAACTTCTCAGACACGGTTTGAACCAATTTTTAAAAGCCCTTTAATATGCTACCTTTTCCTGTTTATTCCACCTTTTTCTGCATTGCTATTTTAATCTAACACTACACTACTTACTGTTTTGAACGTCATTCCAACTCTCCCCAGACCTTATCTTTAAAATTTCAATTGTCATTTCCGCCCCTTCCTTTATACTCTTGCTTCTGTTACTGTGATGACCATTTAACCACGATGTTTTCATTTGGAAATGAAATTTAAACTTAATCCCCACCTTCTATTTTAACTAAAGTTAAATTTATGATCCCTCCTTAAATAACTGTTTCTCAATTACAGCAAAAAAAAAGATCAAAAAACAGTAGTACCAGTCAAAACCCCTAATCTCAAAATTTTCTAGCAGCAAAGCAGTGAAAATTATAAACAGTGGCAATTTGCTGTTGTTAACTACACAATCAAAAAAAAGCAAGGTAATGCGTTTGACGCCACTCTGCACTTCCGCATACTGCTAAAACATCCCCTCCAAGATATCAGAAGGAATTCTTTTATACCACAATTATGGATAAGGGCAATTTACCACAACCATCTCAATTAATGATAATTGGGACCGCATTAAGTCAAATCAAGCCATATCTAAATTTAATTCTCCCCATGTGGTACTAGAACCTTCTCCTTACAGTCGATAAGGAATTCAGAGATGGGTTGAGAACAAGAATTCGACGAATTAATAGAAGAGATGCAAAAAAACAGTGAGGAATGAAGTAATTCGGTCGTCGAATCCCCAAAATAAGCATTCATAAGGGCACTAGTTACGGTGTTCTTAGCAAAAATGCTCGCTCTGAAACGTCGGGAAAGAGAGAGAGATACTTTATACCACAACAAGAAAAGTAAATACAGAAATGCGGCAAGTGAATGAATAAGTAAACAGACACGAGTAAAACATCTTTCAAGGTCTGAACTAAACCATATAAAATGTAAAAATCTAACAAATTTTGGAAAGGAAAAGCAAGGCATTGAAAAGCAGAGCTTAAAGGAAAAAAACACCAGAAAGTTCACATGAAAGAAACAAAGCTTAAAAGGAACTCTTTATATAGATATACCTCGGAATGGTTACCAGCTGTCAGCGTCTTTCGGCAATTTTCATTTTCGCAACGCAAGCATGGGCGATGCCAGTCCTTCCCAATTGACGAGACACGCTCAGCTAAAACGATTCATTCGAATTTCTTGCGATATAAACTTGAAACAGTAATCCGCTAACCAAATCTAGTACTTGACTGAAGTACTGCTACCTGATGACCCAGAATTACGGGAGATTCTAAACCTATTATTGTTGCAAATTTAAACAGTTATACAATTTATTAGACAAAAACAACTGTTCTGAAAGAACTAGCCTACAAAAGAAAACAAATGTAAGAGTGTAATCGATATGAAGGAAAATATCTATCATTCATGCAACGAATTCCCATTAAATAATACAAATACTGCGAACTTTTCAACGTGGAAGCTCATATGATCTGTTCATTTGTTCTGATAAACATGAATCAAACAATATACGATCATAACGTTTCCCATCTACTAATTACCACTAATAAAATGAAAAGTAAACGATATGATAATCTTACCAAAGTATACAGGTTTGTTGCAGCCTGGACAATTCGGCATTTTCAATGCTTTAATTCAAAATACTCTTATGTACACTCTGAAAATCCACATCAATTACACATCAATCCAATTTCAAAAGAGATTCAATCAAGCAAACACGATAAAAAAATAAACCGGCACAATCCCAAGTAATACCAAAAGCCGCCAGACAACAGCGCAACCAAACCGACTATGATGAAAATGGCAACTGACAAA
>NW_018108418.1:21124-23572 GCF_000183805.2 Loa loa | reverse complement strand
GGAAGAGAATAGAATATGATAAAATAAAGATGGAATAGATAGAAGAAAAAAAAAACCGGTAAAACATAGATCATCGTAGTGAAATATGAATTTTAAAAAAAAAAAAAAGTGAAGAAATTGAATTCTCATTTTAACTACATAGATTAGAACAAATAATGACAAAGTATAAAAGGATAAATTGATGGATGGTGAAATAGTGGCATTAAGTGACAACAAACTTGACAGATCACAAATGACAACGTATGACATATCATCAACCAACAAATCCACGAATGCGTGTATGCACGCATGCATGAACGATAACATGCATACCATTCAATGTTATCATTGTCATATGATATATATGATAAATCACTCACACATATACACAACAAAAATCAAACAAGAATTGAAATAAAATGTGTCACAATAGGATAATTCATATCCAACAAAAATCCCCGAGAATTTCTAATATCAAATAATTAATAATATTTTAATGATTCGATAGAGTACCATAGAGTAAATTATTGAAATAATTAATCAAGAAATTGACACAATGTCAAGAAAGTTTATTTTCTATCTTAATGAATGGCTAAATAATGTATGTGTATTGAAAACATATTAATATAAGTGCAATATAAATTCCCTCTTGTAATTTATTTGAAATGATTAAATAATTAATCAATAAATGAATAAATCTCATTTATGAATAATATGAATCAAATGAAGTGTGATAAATGAAGACTTACTGTTATTAATTTATGACGATTTGTTGTTGAACAGATAATCGAAAGAGAGAAAATATATATATTTTCTTCTCAATTATCTACGTATTATTTCAATAGATGGATATATGCGTTAAATTATTTAAATGATGATTTATGTTCAACTGATTGTCATTCAAATAGAATATTAGAAATGTCGTTATTCACTCGTAATTTGATCCAAATTTCACTAAATAATTTATCATAATAGAATGCTAAATAAGTGATAAGCTGTTGTTAATTGATAATAATGATAAATGGTTGAATAATTAAAATGAAAGAAATGATAAATAAATACATGATGGAAAAGTATCCAATTAAATTACTGTAAAAAAAAAGAAATTACTGTACAGTATCCAATAACAATGCAACATTTTTATTCCGGCATAAACGGAATGAAAATATGGAAATGTGCAAAGAGAGACGTATCCTTAAATTTTGCCAGAACAATAACAGTATCTTCGTTCCACCGTATTCCACGGATGAATCAATTAGCGCGCCAGATATCACGTTTGAAAAATCTAAGCATAACACAATCATATTATAGAGATAATTCGGGAAAGAGAAAGTAAGAAAATAAAATAACATTAGGAAGAGATAAAAACAAAAAGAACGGGGTAAACAAATGATGAAACAAAGGAAGCAATTAGAAGCATAAACAGTAGTATACATAGGATAAGAAATGAACAATATTGGTTATTATTTAAAAGTAAAATTACTCTAAATGTTTAATGAAAGGTTAAAGTAAAAGTTAAACACGAATTTATTAAAAGTCAAAGGTTAAAAGGTTAAAATGATAATCATGTAATGATAAGAAAGTTATACAATATGAAAAGCATTTTACTTTTTCATATAATACAATCAATCATACTTGATCATTCACTGATAAATTAACCCGTAGAGTAATTAGTGTTTTTTTTCTAAGATAATTAAATCATTAAAATTAATAATTTGGAAGATTTACGATTTAATTCCGCATCCTATTCCATTCCATTGTTTCATCTCATTTCATCTCATCTCTCATCACTTCCCATCCCAATTTCCTTCTTCCCATGATTGTTGATAAAATTTACAAAATGAAAAACAAAACAATAATACCTTCCCAATAAAATTAAACTTAAATCGGTCAAAGTGATTGTAAGAGAATACAAACAGTAAAATTGTAAAATAATTAAACTAAAAAAACTCATTTACAATCTTATTTCTAAAGAAAAAAAAATAATTATGAAAAATTAGGATATATTTTAATTTGCATATGTCATACGCATATAACAAATATGTCACAAATAGAGAAATGAGAGCTTCTCATCAAAAAGTGCAAATCGATACCATCACCTGATAAGGAGGAAGAGGAGGAAGAGCAGGATAAGGATGAGAAGAGGGAGGAAGAGGAGGAAAAGGAGAAGGAGGAGGAGGAGGAGCAGGGTTGCAATATTTCCAAAGGCAAAAATATCTTCTCCTCAATTATCATTCTTTTTTGAATTCAATAAAAAGTTTCAATATTGTTCGAGAAAATGAGGGCAATACGACAAAAACTACAACAATAACAAACAATAACAATACCAACAATAATAATAATAATAATAATAATAATAATAATAATAATAATAATAATAATAATAATAATAATAATAATAATAATAATAATAATAATAATAATAATAATAATAATAATAATAATAATAATAATAATAATAATAATAAT
>NW_018108418.1:16948-20264 GCF_000183805.2 Loa loa | reverse complement strand
AAAAAAATGAAAGAGAAAACATCTGGGATATATTGTACCAGGAAGAACCTTGGAGTTTACAAAATTTGATAAATTTCTTTTTTTTCTTTTTTAAATAGATGTCAAAAAGAATAAACTAATTTCATATAATTCAAGCATATGTTATTTCCAGATATTTATTTAAATTTGGCATTTATTTGAAAATTATTAAATACTGTATCAAAGATGAACGAATACAGATAACAATGTTAATCCATTTATGTTAGTAAGGAGTTAAATTAGTGCCAGGAAGGTTTAAAAAGAAAAAAAAGTGCATGTATGTAAATGCGTGAGTAAGTCTATAGTAACGATACAAGTTTTAGGGTTAACTTAATTTGGAAATACATGGATGATAAAAGGGAAAATAACGATGAATACGTTAGATGGAATAAAACGTGAATAAGCATAATCGGAAAAGATTCGATAAATAGATGTGACAAGTTCAAAATGTGACAAGTAAGTAGAGCATGCTCGGATCGGAAATGTGTTAAATGTGGAAAGTTTAAGAATATGATAAGATCAAGGTCTAAAGTGAGTTAGAAGTCGAATGTAAATAAATATCCAAATAAATATGCAAATAAATAAAAAAAAAGATAATTATGTAAATAAATATCCATGAAAGAATTACTTTTTCAGTAACAAAATCCTCATAAAATAATACCCAACAATAATAACAATATCAAATCGATCTCTCAATTATTCCAAAATTTCAAAATAGAATTCCATGATGAATGGAAAAAATTCTAATAATTATTATCATTATCATTATCATTATCACTATTACTAATATTGTTGTTTTAAAATGTTAATGAAGAATAGTACATAAGATGGAATTGATGAGGTACTAATTGTTAAGGAAGTATACAATTGATGGACAAACTAACCTGTTGATTACAAAGGAGGCCAACGATCATTTGAAATTAATTTACCAGCAGAAAAGTTGACAAATGAAAGTGATTGTGCGGAAAATAAATTTTAATTTGTCAAATATCACAGACATATATAAACACACACAGACACACATACACACATACATACACACACACACACACACACACATATATATATATATATATATATACAGAGGTAGGACATATACATTCCCATACATCAATCATATGAAGTTATACACACTGAATCAAAATCAATTTAAAAGGATAAATTTCATTATCACCATTTCATTATCATCATATCAGTTTCACCACCTATGAAGTCTAATTATCATCGATATATAGGTATAAATTAATACAAAATAACGCTTAATAAATCAAGATATATATAGGGCGGGAGAGCAGGAAGAGCGGGGAGAGCGGAAAAAGCGGGGAAAACGGGGAGAATAAGGAAGAAATGAGAAATGGGATAATTAACAACTATATATCATTATTGATATTGTAGAAAGCAGGGCACCTTGAAAAAGCAAGCAACCGTAATGTGACCAATTGTTACAATAACTAAAACAATAATAACATATTTTATTTAAATAGTTGATGGATTAATTAAAAATGAAAATGGTACGGAAAGGAAGAGAGGAAAAGAAAGAGAAAAAAAAGAAAGAATAATTATCAAATAGATAATAAAAGAATAAAAAGAAAAAAAAGAAAAGAAGTTTTGCACATATTTTGCAAATAGAGGAAAGAGTAAAATATAATTTTTGAAAGAAAAAAAATAGAAAATAGTAAAGCATTTTGAAATTAGAATGATTTTCTTTCTGAAATTTCTATCAATGATAAATAATAGAAAGATTAGGAAGAGAATATGGCTATTAACGGAAGAGAATACTGAAATAGGTAGATAGATTGGATAGATTAGATAGATTAGATAGATAGCTAGATAGATAGATGGATAGTAGATGGATCAGTGGATTGACGATTTAAGGGTAATATACCCAACAGCTGTGCATATCCTGTCACCCATCTCTTCTTGTTTACGTCTTGTCTTCCTTCCTCTACCTTTCATCTATTTCCTTTTGGCTACACCTTTTTTTTTTCTTTTTGTCCATGATAAGATGATTAATTTCGACTGATAACATCATCCAATTATTGTAATATAATTTTTCCGACCTTTCCTAAATGGGATATAGTAGAATTCCTTACAAAAAATTGGAATTAAAGGAATGAATAAATGAAAATGAATGAATGGATGATGAATGTATGAGAAATATTGTGATTATTCTTGCTAGTAGAATATTATAAGATATATCGCGATATTTCATAATATATACAAAATAGAAATAATTGAAAAGAATGAAAGGATGTTTGTTGGTGAAGGTGAAAAGATGATAACAAAATTATAATCAAATATGTCCTGATAACATCTTAACGATATATCATTGAGTATTGAACAACATCAAACCTTTTTTTTCTTTTCTTTGATATATAAATTTATAGATGCCAAATGAAATTATTAATAAATGATCTTTGAAAATTATTGTAAACAACGTTGATGTGATAAAATTTGATATGATATTCAAATTGTCCTGATAACATCTCTCTCAATGTTAGATATCATTGAGTGTTAAACATTCTAATATGATATTGTGCTTAGGAGTATGAATTTTTCTTAAAATAATTTTGTAACTCTTTTTATGGGATAATTTAATTGTTTAAATTTTAAACATGTCTGATGTAAATATTGTGCTAAATAAAAGTTAAGCAAATTTATGTAGTGGAATTAAAATTTTCAATTCAATTTATTCATTACAGATGATAAGTGAATGGGATGTGTTTTCCAGTTTACATTAATTATAATCTAATTCTACTACAATTAGCAATAAAAAAATTATAACATTAAATTAAATTTGCGAATAATTCAAATGGGAAAATATAGGAGAGAAATGTTATGGAATTAGAACATTAAGTTAAATTAACGGATTGTTTAAATGAAAGAGAAATTTTAACTGGCGACAAAAATTTTATGACAAGAAGAGAATCACAGATAAGGGAATATGAGTCATACATTTTTTCTATTGTAAACAAAGATGGTGCAAGAAAAGTGCAAAACGTATATGATTTATATAAATTTTAAAAGGAAACGAAAAAAAAAAAAAATTAAACTAAATAATTTGCCTATTGTTGATTAAATTTAAATTACATAACAATAAATAAACAGATAAATTTAAACAATGATTTAGCATCGAAAATTTGTTAATATTAAAAAAGGATAAAAGAAAAGTTATGTATTTCATTTCAACAAATTTATTGATGTAAAAAAAAAAAAAAGCTTTCATCAATTAAGCATTGTTTGATCAATTAAGAAACAATATTCAACAACGATTAAAATATTTAAATTTTTCAGTTTT
>NW_018108418.1:12918-16437 GCF_000183805.2 Loa loa | reverse complement strand
GATAACTGTAACAGAACTGTAAACAGGGATTCAGTCTAGAGATGATAACTGTAACAGAACTGTAAACAGGGATTCAGTCTAGAGGTGATTATTTAAAGTAGTAAAATTATATGATGCAATAATATGATAAAATGAAGTGTACGGACATCCGAAAAATGTTAATCGAAAATGTTTAATATTAAAAGACACAAATGTGTCAACAAAGAGGAAGAGAAAAGGAAGCCAAAAGAGGGAAAAAGATGAAATAGGCAGGAAAAATGTGAACAATTGAGAAGAGAATAATGATAATGATAATGATGACGATGATGATGACGATGACGATGGTCGTGATGATGATGATAATGATGATGATGATGATAATAATGATGATGATGATGATGATAGTTTGAATGTGAGATGCAATAGAGAAATTTCATTGAGAACAAGAGGAATGAATGGAAAATTCATTAATTCAAGGAATTTTCATTGACACGATCAAATTTTCAAGCATTCAGAATCCACAAAAATCCAACTTCTCTGTCCTATTTTAAATCAAAATATTTGTGAATGTATGTACATCTATGCATGTATATATGTATATAAGTGTGTATTCATTCATTCATTTATTTATTTATTTTATTCATATAAATATATATATATATATATATATATAAATCATATATTTATGGATATGATTAATATATGTTTATTTAAGCATGTGATTATGTTGTATATAATTGTATGTATGTGTATGGTTATAAGTATATTTTTTGCATGTATATATGCATGTTTATGTCAAATGTTTGTATGTGACATGCTAATGCATTTATGTGTGTGTGTGTGTGTATGTATATGTGTATGTATGCATGTGCATAGATGTATGTACATGTGTAGTATGTATGTATATGTGCGTAGTGTGTGTGTGTGTGTGTGTGTGTGTGCATGTGTGTGTGTGTGTGTATGTGTTTCGTGTATGTCAAAACGTTAAAGTTAAATTCTACAATATTTTTTTAAAGCTAAATAGAAAATGTTTCAGACAATCATTTTAACCTGCGAGCAAAAATTGTTGCCGATTTTAATCGATGACAAAATGAGAAATGCTTAGATAATGGGCATGAAGCCAAAATGTCCTCTATAAGTGACAAAAATAATATCATTGTATGAATTCTTTTTTTTTTTTTTAACTCACCAATGGAATGCGCTGAACAATGGCAATGCATTAATTTGGTTAAATATTTATTTGAAATGAAGAGAAATGAAAAAAAAAAAATGGCGCCAATATACATAATAAACTTCATATTCTTCCTTCAACATTCCAACTTTTAATATAATTCCGCCTAATTAATTATTAAAAATTCTTCATTGCTATTCTTACATTTAAATTTTCACATTATCATAATGTTACTTTAAAAGAATTTAACCTTACCTGTTGAAAAAGTTTAAAAAAAAAAAAAAAAGAAAAGAAAATGTAAGAGTTAGTGCAAAAGTGAGGAAAGGATGAAAGAAATCAAAGAATAAAAAAGAAAAACAAATTTTGATGAATTGGAAAAAGCAAAATTAGGTTAAAATATGCGAAAATGAATGTACTCATTAATCGAACAACTGTTCCCTAATCCTCATTTAGTTAATGAATTATTGCTTTAATACATCTTCCCATTCTTCTTCCGGGGAAATAATTTTCCGGTTAGCATTATGGTAAATACCTTAAACTCATTACTAATAAATATTCATTTAGTAATTATTTCAATCACTAATACCTGTAATTAATAAAATTTCAACAAAGAACTTTTAATACATAACATGGCGTAAGTACGGTAAAGATGACGGAGATAAGAGTAATATCAGGAAGTGTAAATTTTGTTAAAGTACATTGAGTAACACATAGTTATGTATGTATTGGAGGCGGATAAAGGAATTTACAATAGCTTCACCCGATATTTTCCTCATTTTCTCCAACATGAAAATGACAAATGACTGACCATTGTCCTGCTGTTGGCTACTGCTATACTGCACCATTTATTCAATATCATAGATGATACCATAAAATGATTGAGCAATCGATGACAGCAAATGCATAAATGAAATGAAATGCATTTACGATGAAGGAACTGGGATTATTATTTTACATAAATTATTAAAAATATCCAATTACTAAACTAAATATAAATTTATTAAATATATGATATTGATATTAATAACAAATTGATGAAGAAGGTCAATGAAAGATAGAGAGTGAAAAAGTGATATTCAAAGTTTTAATAATTTCCAAAAATTATGACATATTTATTGAGCAATGAAATTACAAAACGATTCAAGATAACTCAAATCTTCTGTCATATATTTGTCACCTATCATAAATTAATTTTAACTAAATTTGACAAAAAAAAATATCTGTAAATCCTAAATATAAATGATTTGAAGCATTCAAAAATATATTATGCTTATTTTGATTTCACTGAAAGTGCTTCAAGACGTTGTGGTTTCCGGAAAAGAGAAGGCTTCTCATAGATATCATCCGTATATACAACACCTCTCAGTAAATCATTACATGTTTGTTTCCTTCCTAATGAATATTTATCCAGTCGTAAATCTGAAAAATAAGACAAAAAAAAAAAAAAAAAAAAAAAAAAAAAAAAAATGGAAATGAAAACGATATAATTGGAAGAAAAAAAAAAGGTGAAATATTTGGGTATAATTTTCATATATTATTTTCCGACATTTACATTATCCGATATAGCTTTCATTTTGGAATGTATATCAGGCTTAATAGGCTTATCGAATTAGCAATAATTGAAACGAATATTTGGTCTACCGTATTTTCTAGTAATGTCACATCTCCCAAATTATTCTATCCGATGGTAACAATAGACGAGATTTCTTAAACGTTCACCCAACACTTTCTAGCGGGGAAAAAAAAGAAAAAGCAATTGAAGAACGAAAAGCTGTAATGAGAATTTCCGGAAATGTTACCAATGGTACGATTCCGATCAGCTCTGTATTTATTGACAAGACCATCCCTGCTGAATGGTTTGAAATAGCTGCTTGCTATATTTTCTTCCGCACTTTTTGCTAATCTCTGTAATATTTCATTATTTTATACCTTTGATACAATTGCTAAAATTTATTATATTAATTGTGCTAATTATTGCTTTCATTAAATTACCACAGGTAATTCAGTTAGCAAAGATAATGAAGCATAAATTTAAAGTGATATTAGTTTTACATTCAAACAAGAACTAATTTTTACAGCAATCAATTAGGAATTTAAAAGATAATTAAGGAATAATTAAATTTAGAAAAAGAAATAAAAATAACATTTAACCTGTTTAAGCTTCGATAAATCATCCGTTGTATCTAAACGTAACGAATTATGCGAATCAACTAAACTGCCAGTTGTTACTAAAATCAGCATTATGTTTTTTTTTTACTTTTTTTAAAAAATTCCAACTTATATTTCAAAATCGAAATACATTTTTGAATAACTGATATAATTTTAATCATTTGAATATTATACTTCAGGTTATGCTTAAATTCTTTAGC
>NW_018108418.1:6463-12033 GCF_000183805.2 Loa loa | reverse complement strand
AAAAAAAAAAAAAAGAATGAAATAATCAAATATTAGCTAAATTTTATAACAACATACAACATATTACATTGTCAATATATTCTTGACATTTCATGATTGAAATTCTCATACATTACGAAAAGGTTCGATAAAAAAATTTCTATCATTTTAAGAGGAAAAAAAAAAAAGAATTTACCAGCAAGTCGTTCCATTTTCTTTTCTGCTTCCTTCATTTTAATCTGTCGTTGTTCTTTAAGCGCTTCATTATTTGCCTATAATTTTTGAAAATATAAAAAATTTTTAAATTATACCATTTTTTTTTCTCATAGTAAGATTAAAATTTTTTTTCAATAAAAAAAAAAAATTAATGAATGTAAATTGAAATGAACGAACTTGTTCACCACCAACAAATTGTTTTTCTAAAATTTGTAATCGTTTCTTTGCTTCACCAACATCTAAATGATGATCATATTCTAATGCTTCTGATGCTTTCTCATATTGTTCCTTTAATGCTGCATATTCTTCTTGTAATTTTGCTTTACTTTTTTGTTCATTTTGATACTGTAATCGTAGTTCATTGATTGCTGCATTAAATTCTGCTTTCAATTGTTCACGTTCTTCATCTAATTCATTTGAATTCGTATGCATATTATTATCTATAATTTAATTCAAATTAAAAAAAAAGAGAAAATGTTACACGTTTGTTTATTATTATCATTTTGTATAATATATTATTAATTTTTGTCAATATTTATTTCAAAAAAAAAATTTTAATCAATTTTTATTGTTTTATTTCATCGAAATTACATTTCATTTGTTTATTATCTCTTTTATTTATTATTACTTTTTCATAAATAATTTTTTTTTTGTTTTTTTTGCAATCTTTAATCATAAAAAGCACCTTTACAATTTTTTATTATTCCTTATTTACTTAACAACTCCTATTACACATTGTAATTTTCATTCAAACAATTAAAATGCTAATTTGATATCCCTAGATGTAATTTTAACGATCGCATTTTATATGAAAATGAAAATTTACCCAACAATTTCCTGAATTTGACAATTTAACTAGCACCTTTTTAGTCAATCATTCAAATTGCTTACTGATGTTAGCTTCATTTCACATATCTAACATATTCCAATTTATCCTAACATTGATCAAATATCAAATGAAATATAAATCACAATTACCGCCTTGTATCATAGCTTTAAGCCGTTGAATTTCCTCTTGATACTCACGAAGTAATGCATCCTTTGGATCTTCATTAATTTTAGGCTTATTTTTAATATTCTTCGCACGATTTGCATATCTGAAAAGAAAAGAAAAAAAAAGAAATCAATAACATAAAATCTTATCCTTTCATATAAAGGTTGATAAGAGAAAAAGAAAGGAGAAAAAAAAAAAAAATTGTACCACATGTAATTTCTAACTTTTTTTTTTAAAAAAAAATTAAAATCAAAATTATGGTATGCTATCAGTGTTTGCTTATAATAAGATACCGTAACCTTTCTTTATTTTTTCGAAATACTTAATAATAATTTATTAACTAACCTTAGAGTCGAAAGTGTCTCATCATAGTTATCACTGGAAGGTGATATGCAAGCGAGCATGATCGTTTTCATATTTCCTCCTAACGAATCCTGACAGAGCGGACAAAAAAAAAAAACAACGAAAAAATTATCAAAGAATTTATCGTCTTATAAAAAAAAAAAAAAGAAAATACTTCTTATCTTATTGATACATTATAATCTATATAAGTGAAATTATTTAATCAGTCAATGCTTAGCTAATTTTTTCATTCCTAATTAAAATATCATTTATGCAATCGTAATTAAAACTTTTAAATGATATACTTGATAGTTTTGTACAATTTATTAAAGAAATATTTAAACTAGATTTTATTAATAACTATAAAATTACGTAATAATTTTCAAAAAAAAAAAATAGATGATTTAAAACAATAATTATAGTAATTTTACTTTTAATAATCGTGTTAATTTTGAATCACGATAAGGAATATGCTTTGATTTACCATCTACAAAAGCTGATATAACATTACCCAATGCAGATAATGAAAGATTAATTTTGGTTGCTTCCTTGAAACGATCACCAGTAGTACCTTTAAAAAAAAAAAATTAATAATAATAATTCCATTATTTTCATTTAATTCTAATATCATTTTCATTTTTCTTATCAAATTAATTATTTATATGAAATTTAAATTTTAACAACAATTTATATTAAAATTTCAATATTAATAAATATTTTTAATTCATATTCAATAAAAAAAAAAAAAAAAAAAACAAATACCAGTTTTTGCTTGTCTTTCACTGCCTGCCAAATCTACCAAATTTAATTTTCCCGTTCTTATAGAACCATTATTAAGCGCTACTTCAACATAAACCGTAAAAATTGAATGTGATCGTGAGGAATCTTTATTCATTAATGTTGCTCCAACATGACGATTCTCCGAACCTTCCTTCATTAATCGTTGACAAGCCTTATAATCATGACATACATGCATGGATAATCCCGCAACATATATACCACGTTCACTATGCTCTTTGATTTCTAATTTTTTGGTATGATTTGTACCCAATAGATCATGTACCTCTTCATTATAAATCTATAAATGTTATCAAATTTAAATTTAATTTTAAATTTAAATCTAAATTTGCTATTATATAATATATCATAAACTATTAAAAAAAAAAATTGTTTTAATGAAATATACCAAACAATATTTTGTAAATTTTAAAATTTTATAATTTTCATTTATAATATCAAATTTTTGCAAAATTTTCTAAAATTAAAAGCATTTTAAATAGTAAACCTTTTTTAAATTAATAGAAGCGTTTTATATTAAATAAAATGAAAAGAATTTAAATTAAACCTTTTTAAATTAATGAAAGCAGTTTAAATTAAATAAAATGAAAAGAATTTAAAATTAAACCTCTAAATATGATGCATGCACCAAAAATTTAGCATCATCTGTTGTTGCTGTTGCTTCAAAAATATGTTCAAATGCTCGTGGTATGATACCTTTTTGAGATGAGATATTATCATTACCTTGCATTGAATAAGTTTTACCGGAACCTGTTTGACCATATGCAAAAATTGTACCATTATATCCTTGAATAACATTCTGTAAAAAAAAAAAATGCAATTAAACTAATTTAATTAATTTCATAAAATAAGCTCTAAAAAACTTTGAAGCATTTTGAATAATTTAAATAGTTTATAAAGTAACTTATATAGGAACAAAAAGTTGTAATTCAAAAATAACAAAGAAAAATCCGCATAATATCAATACGATAAAAATATTAATATCAAATTTCTGCTTAATTAAATTGTGCATATATAACAAGAAAACAGCAAAATTATTTTATATCAATTTATCATTTAGTATTTATGAAATAAATAATCAAAAAAAAAATTAATTGAAATTTTTCTTCCTTCCGCTACTTATTATTATATTTACTTTTTTTTTTTATCAAAATATTTTATACTAATTTCACTTTGCCAAATATTTCAATGGTTTTTAATACTAGATATGCTTTTCTTATCAATAAAAAGCCTAAGTTAACAAAATTTATTCTTTATGTTTGCCGCTTTTTACAAAAGATGTATTTTTTGTTTTTGTTTTTTTGTTTTTTGCTAAAAACTATATGCTTTGATAGTTTCAATTTTAAAATTTATAAAATAAATTGGCAACAAACTTTGTTGTGTCAAATAGTTGAAAAATTATTGAAATATTATATTATTAAATTTAATTCATTCCCAAATTTTATTATCGAATAAAGAATTTGCTAAAATATGATATGATTAATTTACTTCAACAAGCGGATAAACAATTTCATTATAAATTTGCTCGGCTGTAGCATCCATATAATAAACACCATCAAATGTGAACTGTTTCGGACAGCCAGTTTCACCTTGTAATATCACCTGCCCACAACTTTGATCCATTTGTACACATATCTAAATTTCAAAACTTATTTTAAATTTCTAAAAAAAAATTTGGAAAAAAAAATGAAAACTATCCTAAGCATAATGGTTTTATTAATAATGATTAAATGGGATCATTTTATCGCTTCACTTACTTTTCATTTGTCCAATAAATTATTTTGAATTATTAAAAAAAAACAAAAAAAAAAAAAAGAAAAATGTTGTTAGCAAGACTTGAAATCACATCTAATGGATAACATTCATAATGAAAAGTCATTTCTAACTTAAAAATGAAAATTTTAAAATCGACGCGAAAAAATGAAACCAAAACACAAATATAAAATTTTTTATATTAATTAATGCTCGTACTTTTTTCAATTTTTTCGAGAGGAAATTTTTTAATCACTAATTAATAAAAGTGAATTCCTATATTCTTAACTCATTTTTTGATCGAAAATTCATTTTAACCCCTAAAAGATGAATAAAGATATGTTTACATATATATGAAATGTTGTTACATAGGTTCAAGTTAAGTAATGATGCAAACACATTAATTAATTGTAAAAATTATGATTGTAACAAGAAAATTTGCCAAATCTTCCGTAAAATACAATTCAGCCATTTATTTACTGCGGAAATATAACTTTAACTAATCAAGAAAAATAACGTTCAACAAAATTTTAACCATTTTATTTCACATCTTAATTACATTTACGAAATAAATCCGGAATTAAGAAAAACTCGGAATTTAATTAAAATTTCAAAATTTTAAATCCAAGAATATTTCAATCGTCCTCCGTCATTCTCTCAAATTCTTGAAACTTTTAAAATGAAACGAAAATGTATTTCTTTTATTAACATTCAACAAAATTTGTAATAAATTAATGTAAATTTAGAATTTTGTTCATATTAATTACTATAATCTTCATCTCTTCTTTGAGGGAAAAAAAAAAACAAAAGAAAAACACAGCAACAACAACAACAAAAAACAACACAACGTTATCAATAAATATTTTGCCAAAAAAATAATTTCAATTAATTATTAAACAAACAATAACGATGCAAATAAAAGGAATAAATAAAGATACTAAAAAAAAAAAAGGAAAAAGAATGACAATAAATAACAAGAAAAAAAGAAAATGTTTAAAATATTTGATATTATTTACCTGTGAATTAAAATTTACTTCACCATTATTTAGCAGACAAAAAAAAAAAAAGGAAAAAGGAAAGAAAAAGGGAATGGCAATAAATAAAATGGTCAAATTATTTACCTGTGAATTAAGATTTACTTCACGTTTATTTAACGGTCGACAACGACAAATGACACGGACACTTTCCGCCATCTGTTAAAGAAATATATGTGATAATTGTTGAAATCTAAAAAGTTGAATATTGCACTCAAATAATAGTCGCTCTTAGCAACCACTTTTAAAGCATAATGCTATTCATTCATATTTTATCACTATGCAAACAAGCATATTCAGACATACAAACATAATATTATGAAATATACCTTTATGTATATCATGCACTTTTATACACTTAAATTATTTTTAATTTAAGCTTTTCTTTTTTGAGCTTTTCTTTTTTTTTTTTTTTTTTTTTTTATTTAAAAGTTACTTCCCTTTTTTTTTTCTTT
>NW_018108418.1:3368-5907 GCF_000183805.2 Loa loa | reverse complement strand
AAAAATGTTACCCCCTTTTTTTTTTTCTTTCTCCATCTTTCTCTCTTTTTCACTCCCTCTCATCGTTTTTCTTCCTCTTTTCTGCATATTCTTTAAAATATTTCCCAATTTTAATTGTATTAATAAATATACATATATATATATATATATATTATTCAAGATATTTACGATTATTCATTTCAAATACCTATAATTGAATCAGTACCTATACCTTCATCTATACTTATATACTTATATCTATACATAAGCATAAGCAATTATTAATGTAATAGCATGTGAAATTCACTAAAACAATTTGTCCACCTCTTCCATCATTTCTCTTTTTTCATTGCATCTAACTTAAATTTAATTCCTGTTATGCATTTATTTCTATTTTTTTTTTTTATTCACTTTTTATTGATATGTCATTTAAAAGGTCGCAAATGATTTCATGCCGCTAAATTTAATTATTCAATCATTAATTAGGAGTTTTGTCACGTAAGCAATCCATTTTTCAATAATGTTTACCTCATTTTCATTCCAATTATCCATAGCATTATGATGATATAATTTTACATACATTAAATGATTTGAAATTTTTTTTAAGGTAAAAAAAGGGTTTCTTTTTTTTTAAAAATTTGAATTTATCATTTTATAGGAACGATTATCTGTTGCTAAATTGATTCGAAATGCTTTGAAAATGGAGAAAATATTTTACTTTTTTTTTCTCAAGTTAAAATTTTCAAAAATTAAAAAATAGCGGGGAAAAAAACAGATTTCTTAACTTTTAATTTACCATAATCTTTTTTGTCGTTCCATTTTTTTTCTTTGCCTTTTTTTTTTTTTGATGTTGAAATATCAGCAGATTAACAAAACTTGATGGTAATAGTAGTAGTAGTGAATGATAAGGTTTGATTTAAAAAAATTTACCAATTAGAGTGTTACACGAAATATGTTCTATTTCTCAATTTTTATTATTTATAATATCGATGTTTGTTGAAGTTCAAATTTCCTCGTTAAGTACTGTTAAAAATAAGCAAATTAATAGGATGAAATAGGGAAATTTTCAGGTGGAAAATTCAAAACAATTACCGTAAGAATGATGATGTCTTTCTTTTCTTTTCATTTTAATAACTAGTATTATTTTGAAATTGAAAATTTCACTTCCTCCTTTTTTTTTCTCTATCGTAATCACATACTAATAACTTCATCACTTTCTAACTGAATAATTTTTAGCAAAAAAAGAAAGGATTAAATTGCATGTTTGGAAATTAAAAAAAAAAAAAAGAGAAATTTAGTTGGAAAAAAGCAATGATCATTTCATTAATCATCAATGAGTTATTAACAACAAATACCTTTCAAAGAAATATTTTTTTTAACAATTAATAAATTAATCATATTAATGATTAATTAAATACAGAAAAAAAAAATTACTATAAACCAAATGTTATTCATTGCAATGCTATATGTATATATACATATGTGCATAAATGCATTTCATCATGATAATCTCTATTAAAAATTAAATTAAAATTAATTGATATAAATTAATTTGATGAGATTTCCTTTATAATGTACAGTAACATTATCTCAAATTATGATTACATAAGATTTGATCGTAATATATGCATTTAAATATTAGTTCAATCAATTCTTATTATACCTTTTTTCATTTTAAATTTTTCCTTTTTTTGACGTATGTTAACGTGTACATTATTTATACAAGCATAAACGTTTAGTACATTTGTCATTTTTGACGTATTTTGACGCACCACTGTTTACAAAATACAAATATTCAATTCGTATTTTTATCATTGACGATGATAATATATCTAACTTCTTCCTTTTTTTTTTTCAGGATACGATAATTGAGGGAAACAATTGCATAGCTAATTTTGAAAGTGATAAATAATTTGGATTTGTTCGTAGCAAATTTCCTATTATCTTTAGGATTTTTCTTTTTCTTTTTTTTTTTGTATCCTTCAATTTTGTCATTTGCATATTTGATATTTGAGAAATTTGATTCTAATAACTTGTGTCAGTTGAAATGAAATAATCCGTTCCGAAATTTCATTGAATTAATTCAAAATCAAAGAGAAGAAAAGAAATTTCACCACGCAATTATAATCAAATCCTTTTCGTTTTGTATCCTTTCAACAATTCGTCTTTTCCTATTTTAAACAAGTTTTTATCAATCATTTTCTTGCTGTCACCCCAAACAATCAATTGAATACACAAATATGATCAAGGAACATCAGATATCACAGGTATTTGTATTGATGTGAGAAAATTTAATACAAAAAAATTACTAAAAAAGAAAAAGACGAAAACAAGAAATTATACTATTACCATTAAAAAAAATTTCTGCACTATCGAGGGATTTTCTTTTTTGATTTATGAATTTTGCAGAATTTATAAACCAATTCAAAAATGGTAAAATCCAACATAAGAAATATGTCAATTGAAAGTAAGCCTTTAGTAGCATATTTGGCATATATTATTCGTTTTCTACATGACATTAAATTTTTTACCTTTATTACATTTCAAATTTTTCTTTTTC
>NW_018108418.1:0-2530 GCF_000183805.2 Loa loa | reverse complement strand
TTTAGTTAGTAAATTACTATAGTAGTTATTTTTCTTTTTTTCTTTTTTTTTTTTTTTTTTTTTTAAATCTTTAAGACTATCTAGAAGATATAAACATTTCAGTATGATTATCGATATTTTTTGAAATGTAATTGCATATCAAAAATATGTACATGAAATGGGATTGTCGTGAGCTACTAAGTTATAAATATTAACTTATTGATTCTAACATATATATGTAAATAAATGCTTACTGAAGTTAATTCAACCATTCTTTTCACGTCTCGGAAATTGTGATAATTTAGTGATAAGTGATCTGTTTTAAGCAGTTGTCGCTAACTTAAAATGATATACCATCAACACCTCATTCATTCCATCTTGACACTTTTTTTTTGATGATATAAATAATTTCAATTTAATTTCATAACGCAAAATATTCCATCAACTTTTCTTTTTTTCTTATTTAATTTGTTACTGTAGGAGAGAAAAGAAAGGCAGTGCAAGAAATAAACTACTGGAAAATAAAAGTAGAGAATTGATTTTTCTTTTTCTTTAAATGATTACAAATGTCGACGAAAAGAAAATGTCAAACCCGAATAATATGACCTAGAAATGATTTATTACGTAGTAGATGATACACAAGACAATGATGATGATGTTGATGATGACGATGATGATGATGATGACAACGATGACGATGATGATTGTGGTGATGATTGTAACACAGATGATGATGCTAGTGATAGCGGTGATAATGATAATGTTGTTTGCACGGCAACTGCGGTAGCAGTTCCAAATCGTTGTTGCCGTTTTGATCGTCTTGGTAATGATTTTTTAAGCATCAAATCACTATTTGGAAAAACGGCATAAGCTTTCCGTCGTCCGCTATATAATCGATTACGGCATGATGGTGGCGTACTTGGTGGAGTAGTTTCCGGTAAAGGTGGTGGTACATTATTCAGGATACGTTTCAGATTTGGTGGTTCGCGTTTTGCTGATACCAAATTTGTCAGTTTTGATGCTGTAGATGAAATGGAATTTTCCACCAATGCATTCGTACCATTTTGTTGCTCATAAATTGTTTTGGATAGATCAGTAGATGAGAAAGGTTTTGGATTTAGTCGTTGTGATGTTGTCACTAAAGTTACTCGAGATGAAGATGTGGTAGGTATCCTGGAAACAGGTACAACTCTGGTGACTGACCGTGGCATCAAATTACCAACTTTATTTGGTATTATTGTACATTGCCGAACTTTTTGATGACAAGGATCCGGTTGCATATCCTTATTTTCATTTTTTTTCTTTCCAATTCAATCTCATTCCACTTTTCACCTTTATTCATTTCCCGCATTTGCTCCAATTCTGATTCATGATCTTGTGTTAACACTTGCTGATTCTGAACATCCTCATCACTCATCGAATCACATCCAGAATCCACTGAATTAAGAGATTTTGGAGAAAGCTCATCAATACGCTCATTCATCCGACTTGGTGGTCGCGGTATTTCTAGATATTCGTCGCTTTCACTATCTTCCGAAATAGTTGTTAGGGTCGGAACATGTCGCTTCATCCTAATACGATCCTTGGCTATATCAATCATCTTCCGTAGTTCGTATACAAATTGCACAGCTAACACCGGTGGATTAGCCATTAATTGAGGTTCAAAGAAATCTGAAATAACTACATTAATCAATGTTTTAATATGCTATAATTTAGAATTTATATTTTAGAATCCTGAAAAGGTCACTTTCTCCAATATCCATTGTGTTCATTGAAGCATTCAAAAACGAAAATTACGAACAAAAAATGTAAATTCGTGTTGAGTAGATTAAATTTCCCAATTTATACTAATATAAATAATACTTTAATAGTTTGTTGTAGGACGCAAGAAAAAAAATTACCACAAAATAGTTAAATTTTACAGCTAAATTTTAATTTGAGATTATACATGCAAAGATATGGAAAGTGATAGAAAGGAATTACCGGCGCTAAAATAAAGTTTCCTTTTTTGCATTCCAACATTTGTTGGACATTGATCAGTTTCATTTTCAAATGCTGGATGTCTTTCAATGCTTGCTTTTATTGAGGCTATTTGCTCTTGCATATGTACCTGCAAAATATGATTTCATATTTTTTTTTTTTCAATAATTTCATTTTATAAATTATAAACAAATATAATGGAAACCATAACGTGCTAAAAAAAGAAAAAATTACTATTTAATTTTATTTCCTAAAGTTTTATTACTATTAAAAAAATTATTTTTGCCATATTTTTCAAATTTCAGTTTCAAAAAAAGTTGTGCAGAATTTAAATTAAAAAATTTAAAGCACAAAGATATTGGAAGTTTTTTTAAAAATTTAATTTTTGAAAAAAAATAATTTAAACTTTTCTAAAATAATTTGTAATATAATTTAAACTTTTCTTTCTTTAAATTCATCAAAATAATCACAAGTATAAAATCAATTCTGTTACACAAACATAACTTTATCACTTTTGTCCTAAAAACATATACCATTTATTGGCCCATTGATTATTATTATTATTATTATT
>NW_018108417.1:94045-103580 GCF_000183805.2 Loa loa | reverse complement strand
TATTTTATGTCATTATCATCATATTAATTGAATTCGAAAACTGGTCAGTTTGGTGTTGTGAAATTGAATTTCAATTTCTTCATTTGTCACATCATTTCATGCTCCCAATTTTTAAGCATGTAATGTGATCATGTGTTTCAGGTCAGATGCTTGATAATCATTTTGACCTTTCCAATGGGCAATTATTTTTACTTTTAGGAGGCAGAAAAATAGACTCATTAAGGATGTCGCAGAAAACAAGGATAACATCACAATACTGCAGGATATGTGGGGTGACAGAACAAACTTCCGAAGAAATATTCCGAATACATTGTTTAATAAAATCATAACATAATATTAAGATGTGAATTTCTGATGCCAGATTTATACTTCTATGGTGACCTTACTGTTGAAATATGCGCAGATGTCTCGGTCGAGTCAGTCCCGGAATTTCTCAAGTTTATTTTTGAATTGTAAATCAATTATTTATCCATCAAGAAATATTACTGCTTCGATCCATTGAATTTGTATATTGCATTGAAAAATGTTGTAAAGGTGGAGAATTTTGGTTATTTCCAAGTCCTATCAACCAAAAGTAAAGATCTTTCTGGTTATCATGGTTAGATATCTCCATTATCTTAAGATAAGATATAATCTTATCTTATCTTGACCAAATCTTCCCATTAACTGATAAGCTGTTAATGGTTGGCTATTACTGCTTTTCAAATAATTATCACCATTTCAAATGTAAAACTTACCGTCATTACAACTTATTTTTTATTTATTAACGATGTATTTACTAATTCCATTCTCTATATCATTTATTTCAGAGGTTGGAAGGACTTGCAATATTTACCGATTGGATATCTTTTTAATTAAGTTGTTGTTATAAGCTTTCACTCATCAATGTTCTCTGCTTCCTAATTAATCTAATGAGAGAAGTAAGCGTCAGTGAAGCATCTTCCTTCAGATTCCATTTCCCTAACTTGGTATTATGTTTTCAAGGACTAATTAATCCTTACCACTTTCAAACTTCGCTTACTCATTCTCACACCAAGCTCTCCACTAGAAATTAGTTGAATATAACGCTTAAATGAGAAAGTGAGAGACTTGTTACTAAAAAATGTACGAGAGGTTTCTTTTTACTGGACTGATAATTATTGTGTTACTTGTTGCTGTACTGACAATTGTTTATTACTTGTTATTGGACTGATAAGTAACAATATACCAGACAGATGATTAATCATTATCACAGCCGACAGATAATTACCTAATTTTCTCTTTTAAATGAAGCCTTTTAAGGTAATTCAGCTGCTAAAATGGTTACAGTCAGATCCATTATTATTACTATTATTATTATTTACTCCAGCTGTTTAGAATTCCAGTTAAGTGTCATCTTTGTGATGGGAAATAAACCGATAAAGATTTACCTTTGATTGTTCGTGAAGAAAGCCAAATTTTTATTCTGTAAAGTTAGCATCGGCCAATCGATCGTTATTATCCACTGTTTTAATTAGTCTAATAATTACTGATCGGTGAACATCGCATGATGAACATCTATCCAGCTGATAAAGGAAGACAGGTATAACAGCTGTATTCGATGTGCGCTCCAATATTCGTATAGAGGCGGAAAAAGAGGCAAATCACATCGATCAACGTTTATTTTCATCCCATAGTGCCAGTTCTACTTACAAAAATGGCCCACTTGAAGTACACATTCAATGTATGTCTACGCGTCATTTAAACAAGCAAGACACGTCAGTCATACTCTGAGAACAGGTGAAAGATGTTTCGTCCCACAATTCCTCTAATCATTCGCTTTACCAAATATAACTACTTCATTATGTACTCCAACTATCTTGAGGAAAACCTTCAAAGGGAACCAACTACTAGATAGTTGTTCGATTAGTCTTTCGCCCCTTATATCAAAATCAGACGATCGATTTACATATTAGAATCACTTTAAACTTCCAAGTGTTTGTGAACGTAAAAAATGAATGGGTGGGTCCGGTACCGGATAATGATATGATCGTTACAGTACTTTCTATAAGAAATACTTTGAAATTGCTAAAAATTCTTTAATTCCTACAATTATAAATTCACAGAGTAGAGAAGATACCGTTTGAATATCTTGTGAATTGCGCGTCCATTACGAACACTTTTATGATCAATTTGCGCTGATGAATTGATTTGAAATAGGTATAAATCAAGTTTGATAGCACAAACAACACAAGCACGATATTATTTCTGAAAACTTATAGAACTCACTCCCGGTAATTTTAATTAAACAGTAAATAGCAATATAGAAAACGAAACAAGAGCTTGACATTACTCGACAAATGGCAGTGTCGTCTCTATTCATTTGGAAATCCCGGTAAACAGTATTGGTACATCTTAGCGCTGCCCGTCTGTTAGCACAATTATTCCTTTGATGATTATCAATGTTAAATTTGTAGATCAAAACTTGAAGATTATTTCAAAAATAAATACTAAGAGAGCCGATACGATTCATCTAGATCAGTGATCTGATACGATTCCAGATCGACTCATCTAGATTAATGATCTGATACGATTCATCTAGATCAGTGATCTGACACGATTCATCTAGATCAGTGATTGCCAACCTTTTCTCAACCACAGATCGTTATGCTTTATTTTCATTTGAAGCAATGAACAAGGGGTTCAAAAATAATAACTCCTGTTAATTTGATAATAAACTGTTATCAAAACTCCCAACACATTAGTTTATCAAATATTGATAAGAATAGCCTCCGCCTATTTTCTATTGATCGTGCCGCCGCCTTTGCGAACCATATTTTTTATATTCGATCAAAAATAATTGACACTGCTCAGATGATGCATACCTGGGTTAATGAGATATTAAGTATAATTAATGTAATAAGACATTAATGAAGCTAACTGATGCGGCGCTAATCTCCAAAATTTATTAGATGCCGCATGTTTAGCCAAATCACTGGCACGAGAAATGAAGTAGCAGCGTGTATACTTGGACGAAATTTAACAGACCGTTCCATTCTTGTCATAATTACCGCCTCCTGAGCTGTTTGCTGTAGAGTTTGTTTAACTTACATACGTGAGTAGGGTTTTGGCGGTGTCATGCGTTGTGCCAATCACGTGCACATCTAAGGAGCAGTTTCAAATACGTACGTGTCTATCGATACGTGTTCCAGTTGTCGTTTCATCTTGTTATGCTTAGAATATATTCAACTATTTAAATATTTTGAGTTTGCATTTTAAGTATTTTCAATTATTTAAATATTTCAAGCTTGTTGAAGCTTAATTTATCATCATTGTGCCTTTATTGCAAAGTTCTTTCATCGCGACTTGTTCCTAATGTCGTCAAGTACAAGTATACTTACCATGGGTCATCCTGCTTACAACTGGGTTGCTTGCTAAGTGTTTAGATCATCAAACTTCGTAATATGAATAGTCTAAATCATTTAAATTTTTCACAGTTAATCCGTGTGAATTGTTTCATTTTACCTGTTAGCGCTTCACTCAAACACTTTGTATGAACAAATTGACTATGGCATGAAGTTTACAGGTTAAATTGGGGAATATCCCTTTGTTTTCTTAATTTGCACTTTCTGTTTTGTATTATTTTATGGAAAAATGGATCTGTTTTCGAGGGAAAGGAACTTTCTTCCATATGTTGTAGACGCTGATACGTAACAGCTGGAAGGAACAATATACAATATGACTTGACTTTGTTCGCCGTAACACTTTGGTTTTTTTCAACCGATTCCGAATTATGATAATAATCCTTTTCACTTATGCGGTAATTATTATATTTGGTACATATATCCTAATGCATAAAGTTAAATATATGATCCTACCCTGAATGTGGCTTGGTAAGTATTCAATATCAAGTGTAACAGAGGTACTGAGAATCGAAGATCTTGTACGAATAGTCGTATTTTGAGTAGGAGAAAAATTTTTGCTGGCTTATAAAGGGAAGAAGATGAATAGAGATTGAGGAAAGGTAGCATATTGTTGGGTGGTTTAGAGACTAATGTACTAGTTATCGAGCTGAAATAGATTTGGCTAGCATCATTGATTACTTATCGCAGTTTGTTTACCGAAGCAGCTGCTCCCTTTGTTCTCATTCTCATCGCATTACTATTACAATTACTAGTTTTGCAGTAAAGCTTAAAGAACGAGATTTAATAAGTATCGCTTCTTTATGTTCCGCTTCGTCATCATTCTTATTTTTCCTCCTTTTTTTGCTTTGTTTCGTTCCGGAAATCCATAGTCTTCCATCCATTTTCTTATAAACGTAGGAACACATAATGTTTGCTCTGCGACTTTTTCACACTATTTATGTTAAAATTATTTCTCGAATTTAAAATTATATAAACCTGAATTTTCTGTTCAACACGAATCATCCAAATGATAACAGACTTCTTAGATCTATTGTTACTATTTGGAAGATTCTTGTAAAACAGACGGTAGGCATAGCAAAGCTACTGTGGATATCTTTATCACTGACAAATCCTAATTTTTGTAACATACTAATCATTTCACTTCTACTTATATGACGATTCTCCTTTGTTTTCTAGTTAATTGCATCATGACCATCCATTTTATCTTTCGGTATATGAAACCAACTTTCCATTATTGTGGCGCATGCATGATATAATGTTGAACTGTGATATTCTAATGTATTGGTTAAACCTATGATTTGTTCTTAAAGAAAAAGTAGTAAACCGTTTTCAGTGTTTCGTTATATATGAAATGAACATGTTTCAAATAATTCTTAACAGCGGTAAGTGATCGAAACATCGTTTTGCAAATATAGAAATGATGTCCAGAGATTATGAATGTGAAATAATGAGGGTAATATCAAATTGCACTTTGGACTTTTTGTAGTCCATTTTATACTCACTAGCAAATGAAAACATGTTTTCCATCAAAAATATAAACTGCATGAGAAACTCATGTTTGCTAAAATTAGTAATTACGGTTATATTTTTTCCTGTAAAGCATACAAGAGTATGAAGTGAAGCTTTTAGTAGTTGTTGAACTTTCGTTTTATTTATTTATTTGTATTTTTTATTTAAGATTAATAAGTCAATACTAAGCTTTAGTGTTGTAATTGAATAGACGACCTGATTTTATATTCTTCAAGTTTTAGGATTTCTGTTTTGCGTTTCGATCTAGTTTACAAGAATAAGCCTTCTTAAAGCTACTGTGGAAGTTATGTTAAGGACACATACATCCATTTGGACGAAGTGTAATTGGTACCATTCAACGAAGAATTTTCGGTAAAAACGGTCGTATCCGGAGAAAGTGTCATTAATGGTCTGCGGTGGAATGGATGGTGTGATCAATGGTGATTTGAGCTCTGGTTTCGAGAATTTGACATGTGTACGATGTCATGATGGCTTCGATTTGAATGAACAAATTGTTAATTCTTCCGGACAAGTATGGCATTCTGATTGTTTTGTGTAAGTCTTGATCTTTTTATGGGCGCCAATTTGATCCTGAAAATGTTTTAAAATAAATTAAAATTTTATTTTATTAACGCAAGCTACTCGCATTTGCTATCGGATTGTATGAACTTAATTAACCCGTGAACTCAGATAATTGATGCTGTTCATTTGAAAATATTTGTCAACTGGAAAAATCTTAATAAAAAAAAAAAAAAACAATGTAATGCTTGCCTACATTTTTGGAAACGAAATCTTAGTAATGAAATCATTGTTCAGTTTCTTTGCTGGGTATCCTTCTTTTCTACATCTTCCCTAAAAATATTTTCTTTAGGAAACAGTAAATCTTAGATTATCAAGTTGAAAATATTAGATTACGATTCATCCATGATGTTTTGTGTTGCTTCCATGCTAGTATTCGAATGAAAACTTCTACCTCAATTGCTGCATTGTTAAGGATCTCAGATACTTTATGGCTTACAACTTGGAGTACTCTTGAATTCTATTTTTTATTGTCCAAGTCGTTACAAAAATATATCCCATATGTTGGTCAAATTTTGCTGTAAATTGGATAGGTAGAAGTTTGAAGGAACATGGTTTCTTACCATGTGTTTTTTTCATCCCTTCGTTTTTGGTATTCGACGATAACTTTAACTGTTGGAAAAAATTGAGCCTTGAAGAGCGTGTTGTACAGTATCCTTTGAAGCATACTTCATCTTAGACATTGAGCTCCTCCTCTTTTTTGTTTCATAACGCTTCGAAAACTGATAAGGGTTAGAAAGAGAAGTAATGCTATTAGTAGTTCAACTGCTGGCATGTTTTTCTACTTATTTCTTTTCATATTACTATCGCAGCTATTCTTATTACTGTTATATTACAGTTGTTCCCAGTGTTTCGAGCCGTTCCCGGATGGCATATATTTCGAATTTGACGGACGAAAATACTGTGAGCATGATTTTCATGTCTTATATGCTCCGTGCTGCAACAAATGTAGTATGTTTTCTGTTTGTTGTCCATTATTTTGATTTCTTTATTGTTTGATACTGAAGATTGATATATTAGTTTAAAAAGTTCGGTTTCTTACCTGTATCCTCAAATATTCAATTTCCTTCTTTGTGTTTTTTCTCTCGCCCAAATTTTACGGAGGAGTAGTCGACAAACAGCACTTAAACGATATCATAAAGTGTTTCACATGAAACATATAAATACTTCGAGTGAAAAAATGTATGGGTCAGATATTAAAAAAACTGTTATTTTGTTTCTTCTTTTAGATGAATTTATTGTGGGACGAGTAATAAAGGCAATGAATGCTAATTGGCACCCACAGTGTTTCCGATGCGAATTATGCAGTAAGGAACTTGCTGATATTGGATTCTTGAGAAACTGTGGGAGGTATGTTTAAATTCACCCTCGAATTTAAATTGTAGAGATTTTCTTGAGGCTTAGGAACAAAGCAACAAAAAAAAATTGATGAATTCGAAGTTTTTTTTAATAAGAGCGATACTTGTAAAACAATACTTTTAATGGACTGCTTGCATTTTTTCAGATTTTTTACGACAGTCAGAAAAAGAACAAAATCCTTGCAAGGGAAATCTGTGTTATTTCTGTGACGAGTTTGCTATTATATATTGCAGGGCGCTTTGTCGTGAATGTAATGAGCGAGAAAAGGAAGCGGGTCGTGGTCGTTATGTATGCCACAAATGCAAAGGAATTATTGAAGATGGTGGCCATATTAAATATCATGGCGATAGCTTTCACCCGTATCATTTTAAATGTAAACGTTGCGGGTAATTTTTAACTCAAATAACCAAAATTAATTGATTATTTTTAACTAAAAAGTAATCAGAATTAATTTATATCAGCAAGGATTCAAATGAATAGAAGGGACGAGGGATTGAAACTGTTATTTCTAAGGAATATGCTTGATAGCAGAGTAACTGAAGTAATATGTAAAGAATTAAGAATGAAACTTCGATATGTGTTTCATGTTTTTCAGTGTGGAATTAGATACAAATTCACGTGAAGTTGGTGGAGAATTGTATTGTTTGCGATGTCATGATACGATGGGTATACCGATATGTGGCGCATGTCATAGACCAATTGAAGAACGTGTGGTTACTGCATTAGGCAAAAATTGGCATGTTGAGGTTAGAATATATCATTAAATTTTCACGATAATAATTCTTTTTCTGAAATCATTCTCATTATTTTCTATTTTTATTCAATTATAATAATAATTTGAAAAGAAGAAAAAAACAATGGAAAAATTACAGCATTTTGTTTGTGCCGTTTGTGAGAAACCATTTCTTGGTCATCGTCATTACGAGAAGAAAGGATTAGCTTATTGCGAGCAACATTATCATAAGGTTAATTTTTCAGCTATTTATTGGTAGTTGTGTGTTAAAAGGCCCGCAACTTGCACTATAAAGCAGAAATAAAGACATGGGGTGATGAGCATTTATTAATCTTCCGGCTAATTTTTTTTATACTTCATGTTATGATTATTCAACCATTTTTGTTTATTTCTGAAGACCGCACTTTGGTATTGGGTGTCGTCCGAATATCCACTCATAAATGTGAAAATAAAAAGGAAACTTTTCCCGTGTTTCAATGTTTTCACCACCATAGTATACCACTTAAAAGAGACAAAGCTGCATTATATATCATTCATCAAACACTAGCAGTCGTGATGCGCAATATTTTAATATCATTTTGTTGTATATGGTCTCACTGCTACTCCAAGATTGTACTATCGATTTCAATAACTTTGAAATTTAGCTATACGGCAATGTATGCTTCAAATGTGGTAAAATATGTAGTGGTGAAGTATTCCAAGCGCTTAACAAATCTTGGTGTGTCGATTGTTTTGGTTGCAGTCTTTGCGATAAAAAAATGGATCATAAGTATGCAATTTTTCTTCACAAAATCATTTTCTTGGCTTTCAAAAAATGAATTTTATTTCATAGTTTCTTTCTATATATTAACGACGTTTAATTCAAAAAGAAAAAAATGTGCTACATTTCATGTATAGTAGAGGAAATCTTAAACGTAGTCTCACGTCAGTGGTTCCAGTCTACAGTTTGATTTTGCACAGAATGATTTATTATTTTTTTGATACGAAATGAAGTATGGGTAATCGGTTGTGATCGTTTTAAGATTTTCATGTCTTGAATGATTGGAAAAAATAAGGAATTGGAAAGTTCCTTATAAGCTCGTGGTAGATCCAGCAGATCTAATGTATTATTATTTCCATGTAAAAAGTGGTTTTTAGTAGAAAGGAAATGACTTTTTATCCACTGTGATGAATTTCTTCCAAATTAAAATGCTCTTTATGAAACTTCAGGACAAAATTTTATGAATTTGATATGAAACCAACATGTAAACGTTGCTACGATCGTTTTCCAACGGAATTAAAGAAAAGAATTAGTGACAGTTTGAAAGAACGAGATCTGGAAAATGAGAGGAACAAAATGATGTTACAAAGGCGATCAACCAGTCCAATCCAACAGCAAACAAATATCTCTAAAAGATGATGTATAGAGCTAGAACTTTTTGATCATCTATTTCCACCAATTTCTATGTCTTCTATCACATAGGGAAATCCTGGTAACAATATTGCATTTGCAGTCACGGAACACTTCGGTCTTTCTACTCTCTGTGTTTTTCAATCCCTGAAACTGATTCTCCGTTACTCGACAAAACTCGACATTTTGCCAATTTACGTTACTCGACATTTACCAATTTCTATCACATTACTGCACTGTATTATTTTCGCTGCTCAACCACTATGATTTTTTCCATATTTCATTTATCACGACAATATAATAATGCCTATCACTGGTTATAAGCGATAACAACAATAACGGTTTTGAGCATCTACTAGTAATGCTGCTTGTTTGTGTTTTACAGGATTTGGAGAACCTAGAACTTTTTAAAGCAAATATCCGTCTTACTGAATGCACTAGTACCATCAATTTTTATTTTACTTGCTGTATAGTTATCGTTCTGTTTTTTTTTCGATGACGAGTGTATACTTGTTTAAATAGCATAATATTATAATTTTCCACACTTCTGTTGTTTTATCAATCTGGTTAACATAAAAATTG